>NC_072479.1:108325000-108338125 GCF_027574615.1 Eptesicus fuscus | reverse complement strand
CCCTAACCCTAACCCTAACCCTAACCCTAACCCTAACCCTAACCCTAACCCTAACCCTAACCCTAACCCTAACCCTAACCCTAACCCTAACCCTAACCCTAACCCTAACCCTAACCCTAACCCTAACCCTAACCCTAACCCTAACCCTAACCCTAACCCTAACCCTAACCCTAACCCTAACCCTAACCCTAACCCTAACCCTAACCCTAACCCTAACCCTAACCCTAACCCTAACCCTAACCCTAACCCTAACCCTAACCCTAACCCTAACCCTAACCCTAACCCTAACCCTAACCCTAACCCTAACCCTAACCCTAACCCTAACCCTAACCCTAACCCTAACCCTAACCCTAACCCTAACCCTAACCCTAACCCTAACCCTAACCCTAACCCTAACCCTAACCCTAACCCTAACCCTAACCCTAACCCTAACCCTAACCCTAACCCTAACCCTAACCCTAACCCTAACCCTAACCCTAACCCTAACCCTAACCCTAACCCTAACCCTAACCCTAACCCTAACCCTAACCCTAACCCTAACCCTAACCCTAACCCTAACCCTAACCCTAACCCTAACCCTAACCCTAACCCTAACCCTAACCCTAACCCTAACCCTAACCCTAACCCTAACCCTAACCCTAACCCTAACCCTAACCCTAACCCTAACCCTAACCCTAACCCTAACCCTAACCCTAACCCTAACCCTAACCCTAACCCTAACCCTAACCCTAACCCTAACCCTAACCCTAACCCTAACCCTAACCCTAACCCTAACCCTAACCCTAACCCTAACCCTAACCCTAACCCTAACCCTAACCCTAACCCTAACCCTAACCCTAACCCTAACCCTAACCCTAACCCTAACCCTAACCCTAACCCTAACCCTAACCCTAACCCTAACCCTAACCCTAACCCTAACCCTAACCCTAACCCTCTAACCCTAACCCTAACCCTAACCCTAACCCTAACCCTAACCCTAACCCTAACCCTAACCCTAACCCTAACCCTAACCCTAACCCTAACCCTAACCCTAACCCTAACCCTAACCCTAACCCTAACCCTAACCCTAACCCTAACCCTAACCCTAACCCTAACCCTAACCCTAACCCTAACCCTAACCCTAACCCTAACCCTAACCCTAACCCTAACCCTAACCCTAACCCTAACCCTAACCCTAACCCTAACCCTAACCCTAACCCTAACCCTAACCCTAACCCTAACCCTAACCCTAACCCTAACCCTAACCCTAACCCTAACCCTAACCCTAACCCTAACCCTAACCCTAACCCTAACCCTAACCCTAACCCTAACCCTAACCCTAACCCTAACCCTAACCCTAACCCTAACCCTAACCCTAACCCTAACCCTAACCCTAACCCTAACCCTAACCCTAACCCTAACCCTAACCCTAACCCTAACCCTAAAACCCTAACCCTAACCCTAACCCTAACCCTAACCCTAACCCTAACCCTAACCCTAACCCTAACCCTAACCCTAACCCTAACCCTAACCCTAACCCTAACCCTAACCCTAACCCTAACCCTAACCCTAACCCTAACCCTAACCCTAACCCTAACCCTAACCCTAACCCTAACCCTAACCCTAACCCTAACCCTAACCCTAACCCTAACCCTAACCCTAACCCTAACCCTAACCCTAACCCTAACCCTAACCCTAACCCTAACCCTAACCCTAACCCTAACCCTAACCCTAACCCTAACCCTAACCCTAACCCTAACCCTAACCCTAACCCTAACCCTAACCCTAACCCTAACCCTAACCCTAACCCTAACCCTAACCCTAACCCTAACCCTAACCCTAACCCTAACCCTAACCCTAACCCTAACCCTAACCCTAACCCTAACCCTAACCCTAACCCTAACCCTAACCCTAACCCTAACCCTAACCCTAACCCTACCCTAACCCTAACCCTAACCCTAACCCTAACCCTAACCCTAACCCTAACCCTAACCCTAACCCTAACCCTAACCCTAACCCTAACCCTAACCCTAACCCTAACCCTAACCCTAACCCTAACCCTAACCCTAACCCTAACCCTAACCCTAACCCTAACCCTAACCCTAACCCTAACCCTAACCCTAACCCTAACCCTAACCCTAACCCTAACCCTAACCCTAACCCTAACCCTAACCCTAACCCTAACCCTAACCCTAACCCTAACCCTAACCCTAACCCTAACCCTAACCCTAACCCTAACCCTAACCCTAACCCTAACCCTAACCCTAACCCTAACCCTAACCCTAACCCTAACCCTAACCCTAACCCTAACCCTAACCCTAACCCTAACCCTAACCCTAACCCTAACCCTAACCCTAACCCTAACCCTAACCCTAACCCTAACCCTAACCCTAACCCTAACCCTAACCCTAACCCTAACCCTAACCCTAACCCTAACCCTAACCCTAACCCTAACCCTAACCCTAACCCTAACCCTAACCCTAACCCTAACCCTAACCCTAACCCTAACCCTAACCCTAACCCTAACCCTAACCCTAACCCTAACCCTAACCCTAACCCTAACCCTAACCCTAACCCTAACCCTAACCCTAACCCTAACCCTAACCCTAACCCTAACCCTAACCCTAACCCTAACCCTAACCCTAACCCTAACCCTAACCCTAACCCTAACCCTAACCCTAACCCTAACCCTAACCCTAACCCTAACCCTAACCCTAACCCTAACCCTAACCCTAACCCTAACCCTAACCCTAACCCTAACCCTAACCCTAACCCTAACCCTAACCCTAACCCTAACCCTAACCCTAACCCTAACCCTAACCCTAACCCTAACCCTAACCCTAACCCTAACCCTAACCCTAACCCTAACCCTAACCCTAACCCTAACCCTAACCCTAACCCTAACCCTAACCCTAACCCTAACCCTAACCCTAACCCTCCCTAACCCTAACCCTAACCCTAACCCTAACCCTAACCCTAACCCTAACCCTAACCCTAACCCTAACCCTAACCCTAACCCTAACCCTAACCCTAACCCTAACCCTAACCCTAACCCTAACCCTAACCCTAACCCTAACCCTAACCCTAACCCTAACCCTAACCCTAACCCTAACCCTAACCCTAACCCTAACCCTAACCCTAACCCTAACCCTAACCCTAACCCTAACCCTAACCCTAACCCTAACCCTAACCCTAACCCTAACCCTAACCCTAACCCTAACCCTAACCCTAACCCTAACCCTAACCCTAACCCTAACCCTAACCCTAACCCTAACCCTAACCCTAACCCTAACCCTAACCCTAACCCTAACCCTAACCCTAACCCTAACCCTAACCCTAACCCTAACCCTAACCCTAACCCTAACCCTAACCCTAACCCTAACCCTAACCCTAACCCTAACCCTAACCCTAACCCTAACCCTAACCCTAACCCTAACCCCTAACCCTAACCCTAACCCTAACCCTAACCCTAACCCTAACCCTAACCCTAACCCTAACCCTAACCCTAACCCTAACCCTAACCCTAACCCTAACCCTAACCCTAACCCTAACCCTAACCCTAACCCTAACCCTAACCCTAACCCTAACCCTAACCCTAACCCTAACCCTAACCCTAACCCTAACCCTAACCCTAACCCTAACCCTAACCCTAACCCTAACCCTAACCCTAACCCTAACCCTAACCCTAACCCTAACCCTAACCCTAACCCTAACCCTAACCCTAACCCTAACCCTAACCCTAACCCTAACCCTAACCCTAACCCTAACCCTAACCCTAACCCTAACCCTAACCCTAACCCTAACCCTAACCCTAACCCTAACCCTAACCCTAACCCTAACCCTAACCCTAACCCTAACCCTAACCCTAACCCTAACCCTAACCCTAACCCTAACCCTAACCCTAACCCTAACCCTAACCCTAACCCTAACCCTAACCCTAACCCTAACCCTAACCCTAACCCTAACCCTAACCCTAACCCTAACCCTAACCCTAACCCTAACCCTAACCCTAACCCTAACCCTAACCCTAACCCTAACCCTAACCCTAACCCTAACCCTAACCCTAACCCTAACCCTAACCCTAACCCTAACCCTAACCCTAACCCTAACCCTAACCCTAACCCTAACCCTAACCCTAACCCTAACCCTAACCCTAACCCTAACCCTAACCCTAACCCTAACCCTAACCCTAACCCTAACCCTAACCCTAACCCTAACCCTAACCCTAACCCTAACCCTAACCCTAACCCTAACCCTAACCCTAACCCTAACCCTAACCCTAACCCTAACCCTAACCCTAACCCTAACCCTAACCCTAACCCTAACCCTAACCCTAACCCTAACCCTAACCCTAACCCTAACCCTAACCCTAACCCTAACCCTAACCCTAACCCTAACCCTAACCCTAACCCTAACCCTAACCCTAACCCTAACCCTACCCTAACCCTAACCCTAACCCTAACCCTAACCCTAACCCTAACCCTAACCCTAACCCTAACCCTAACCCTAACCCTAACCCTAACCCTAACCCTAACCCTAACCCTAACCCTAACCCTAACCCTAACCCTAACCCTAACCCTAACCCTAACCCTAACCCTAACCCTAACCCTAACCCTAACCCTAACCCTAACCCTAACCCTAACCCTAACCCTAACCCTAACCCTAACCCTAACCCTAACCCTAACCCTAACCCTAACCCTAACCCTAACCCTAACCCTAACCCTAACCCTAACCCTAACCCTAACCCTAACCCTAACCCTAACCCTAACCCTAACCCTAACCCTAACCCTAACCCTAACCCTAACCCTAACCCTAACCCTAACCCTAACCCTAACCCTAACCCTAACCCTAACCCTAACCCTAACCCTAACCCTAACCCTAACCCTAACCCTAACCCTAACCCTAACCCTAACCCTAACCCTAACCCTAACCCTAACCCCTAACCCTAACCCTAACCCTAACCCTAACCCTAACCCTAACCCTAACCCTAACCCTAACCCTAACCCTAACCCTAACCCTAACCCTAACCCTAACCCTAACCCTAACCCTAACCCTAACCCTAACCCTAACCCTAACCCTAACCCTAACCCTAACCCTAACCCTAACCCTAACCCTAACCCTAACCCTAACCCTAACCCTAACCCTAACCCTAACCCTAACCCTAACCCTAACCCTAACCCTAACCCTAACCCTAACCCTAACCCTAACCCTAACCCTAACCCTAACCCTAACCCTAACCCTAACCCTAACCCTAACCCTAACCCTAACCCTAACCCTAACCCTAACCCTAACCCTAACCCTAACCCTAACCCTAACCCTAACCCTAACCCTAACCCTAACCCTAACCCTAACCCTAACCCTAACCCTAACCCTAACCCTAACCCTAACCCTAACCCTAACCCTAACCCTAACCCTAACCCTAACCCTAACCCTAACCAACCCTAACCCTAACCCTAACCCTAACCCTAACCCTAACCCTAACCCTAACCCTAACCCTAACCCTAACCCTAACCCTAACCCTAACCCTAACCCTAACCCTAACCCTAACCCTAACCCTAACCCTAACCCTAACCCTAACCCTAACCCTAACCCTAACCCTAACCCTAACCCTAACCCTAACCCTAACCCTAACCCTAACCCTAACCCTAACCCTAACCCTAACCCTAACCCTAACCCTAACCCTAACCCTAACCCTAACCCTAACCCTAACCCTAACCCTAACCCTAACCCTAACCCTAACCCTAACCCTAACCCTAACCCTAACCCTAACCCTAACCCTAACCCTAACCCTAACCCTAACCCTAACCCTAACCCTAACCCTAACCCTAACCCTAACCCTAACCCTAACCCTAACCCTAACCCTAACCCTAACCCTAACCCTAACCCTAACCCTAACCCTAACCCTAACCCTAACCCTAACCCTAACCCTAACCTAACCCTAACCCTAACCCTAACCCTAACCCTAACCCTAACCCTAACCCTAACCCTAACCCTAACCCTAACCCTAACCCTAACCCTAACCCTAACCCTAACCCTAACCCTAACCCTAACCCTAACCCTAACCCTAACCCTAACCCTAACCCTAACCCTAACCCTAACCCTAACCCTAACCCTAACCCTAACCCTAACCCTAACCCTAACCCTAACCCTAACCCTAACCCTAACCCTAACCCTAACCCTAACCCTAACCCTAACCCTAACCCTAACCCTAACCCTAACCCTAACCCTAACCCTAACCCTAACCCTAACCCTAACCCTAACCCTAACCCTAACCCTAACCCTAACCCTAACCCTAACCCTAACCCTAACCCTAACCCTAACCCTAACCCTAACCCTAACCCTAACCCTAACCCTAACCCTAACCCTAACCCTAACCCTAACCCTAACCCTAACCCTAACCCTAACCCTAACCCTAACCCTAACCCTAACCCTACCCTAACCCTAACCCTAACCCTAACCCTAACCCTAACCCTAACCCTAACCCTAACCCTAACCCTAACCCTAACCCTAACCCTAACCCTAACCCTAACCCTAACCCTAACCCTAACCCTAACCCTAACCCTAACCCTAACCCTAACCCTAACCCTAACCCTAACCCTAACCCTAACCCTAACCCTAACCCTAACCCTAACCCTAACCCTAACCCTAACCCTAACCCTAACCCTAACCCTAACCCTAACCCTAACCCTAACCCTAACCCTAACCCTAACCCTAACCCTAACCCTAACCCTAACCCTAACCCTAACCCTAACCCTAACCCTAACCCTAACCCTAACCCTAACCCTAACCCTAACCCTAACCCTAACCCTAACCCTAACCCTAACCCTAACCCTAACCCTAACCCTAACCCTAACCCTAACCCTAACCCTAACCCTAACCCTAACCCTAACCCTAACCCTAACCCTAACCCTAACCCTAACCCTAACCCTACCCTAACCCTAACCCTAACCCTAACCCTAACCCTAACCCTAACCCTAACCCTAACCCTAACCCTAACCCTAACCCTAACCCTAACCCTAACCCTAACCCTAACCCTAACCCTAACCCTAACCCTAACCCTAACCCTAACCCTAACCCTAACCCTAACCCTAACCCTAACCCTAACCCTAACCCTAACCCTAACCCTAACCCTAACCCTAACCCTAACCCTAACCCTAACCCTAACCCTAACCCTAACCCTAACCCTAACCCTAACCCTAACCCTAACCCTAACCCTAACCCTAACCCTAACCCTAACCCTAACCCTAACCCTAACCCTAACCCTAACCCTAACCCTAACCCTAACCCTAACCCTAACCCTAACCCTAACCCTAACCCTAACCCTAACCCTAACCCTAACCCTAACCCTAACCCTAACCCTAACCCTAACCCTAACCCTAACCCTAACCCTAACCCTAACCCTAACCCTAACCCTAACCCTAACCCTAACCCTAACCCTAACCCTAACCCTAACCCTAACCCTAACCCTAACCCTAACCCTAACCCTAACCCTAACCCTAACCCTAACCCTAACCCTAACCCTAACCCTAACCCTAACCCTAACCCTAACCCTAACCCTAACCCTAACCCTAACCCTAACCCTAACCCTAACCCTAACCCTAACCCTAACCCTAACCCTAACCCTAACCCTAACCCTAACCCTAACCCTAACCCTAACCCTAACCCTAACCCTAACCCTAACCCTAACCCTAACCCTAACCCTAACCCTAACCCTAACCCTAACCCTAACCCTAACCCTAACCCTAACCCTAACCCTAACCCTAACCCTAACCCTAACCCTAACCCTAACCCTAACCCTAACCCTAACCCTAACCCTAACCCTAACCCTAACCCTAACCCTAACCCTAACCCTAACCCTAACCCTAACCCTAACCCTAACCCTAACCCTAACCCTAACCCTAACCCTAACCCTAACCCTAACCCTAACCTAACCCTAACCCTAACCCTAACCCTAACCCTAACCCTAACCCTAACCCTAACCCTAACCCTAACCCTAACCCTAACCCTAACCCTAACCCTAACCCTAACCCTAACCCTAACCCTAACCCTAACCCTAACCCTAACCCTAACCCTAACCCTAACCCTAACCCTAACCCTAACCCTAACCCTAACCCTAACCCTAACCCTAACCCTAACCCTAACCCTAACCCTAACCCTAACCCTAACCCTAACCCTAACCCTAACCCTAACCCTAACCCTAACCCTAACCCTAACCCTAACCCTAACCCTAACCCTAACCCTAACCCTAACCCTAACCCTAACCCTAACCCTAACCCTAACCCTAACCCTAACCCTAACCCTAACCCTAACCCTAACCCTAACCCTAACCCTAACCCTAACCCTAACCCTAACCCTAACCCTAACCCTAACCCTAACCCTAACCCTAACCCTAACCCTAACCCTAACCCTAACCCTAACCTAACCCTAACCCTAACCCTAACCCTAACCCTAACCCTAACCCTAACCCTAACCCTAACCCTAACCCTAACCCTAACCCTAACCCTAACCCTAACCCTAACCCTAACCCTAACCCTAACCCTAACCCTAACCCTAACCCTAACCCTAACCCTAACCCTAACCCTAACCCTAACCCTAACCCTAACCCTAACCCTAACCCTAACCCTAACCCTAACCCTAACCCTAACCCTAACCCTAACCCTAACCCTAACCCTAACCCTAACCCTAACCCTAACCCTAACCCTAACCCTAACCCTAACCCTAACCCTAACCCTAACCCTAACCCTAACCCTAACCCTAACCCTAACCCTAACCCTAACCCTAACCCTAACCCTAACCCTAACCCTAACCCTAACCCTAACCCTAACCCTAACCCTAACCCTAACCCTAACCCTAACCCTAACCCTAACCCTAACCCTAACCCTAACCCTAACCCTAACCCTAACCCTAACCCTAACCTAACCCTAACCCTAACCCTAACCCTAACCCTAACCCTAACCCTAACCCTAACCCTAACCCTAACCCTAACCCTAACCCTAACCCTAACCCTAACCCTAACCCTAACCCTAACCCTAACCCTAACCCTAACCCTAACCCTAACCCTAACCCTAACCCTAACCCTAACCCTAACCCTAACCCTAACCCTAACCCTAACCCTAACCCTAACCCTAACCCTAACCCTAACCCTAACCCTAACCCTAACCCTAACCCTAACCCTAACCCTAACCCTAACCCTAACCCTAACCCTAACCCTAACCCTAACCCTAACCCTAACCCTAACCCTAACCCTAACCCTAACCCTAACCCTAACCCTAACCCTAACCCTAACCCTAACCCTAACCCTAACCCTAACCCTAACCCTAACCCTAACCCTAACCCTAACCCTAACCCTAACCCTAACCCTAACCCTAACCCTAACCCTAACCCTAACCCTAACCCTAACCCTAACCCTAACCCTCCCTAACCCTAACCCTAACCCTAACCCTAACCCTAACCCTAACCCTAACCCTAACCCTAACCCTAACCCTAACCCTAACCCTAACCCTAACCCTAACCCTAACCCTAACCCTAACCCTAACCCTAACCCTAACCCTAACCCTAACCCTAACCCTAACCCTAACCCTAACCCTAACCCTAACCCTAACCCTAACCCTAACCCTAACCCTAACCCTAACCCTAACCCTAACCCTAACCCTAACCCTAACCCTAACCCTAACCCTAACCCTAACCCTAACCCTAACCCTAACCCTAACCCTAACCCTAACCCTAACCCTAACCCTAACCCTAACCCTAACCCTAACCCTAACCCTAACCCTAACCCTAACCCTAACCCTAACCCTAACCCTAACCCTAACCCTAACCCTAACCCTAACCCTAACCCTAACCCTAACCCTAACCCTAACCCTAACCCTAACCCTAACCCTAACCCTAACCCTAACCCTAACCCTAACCCTAACCTAACCCTAACCCTAACCCTAACCCTAACCCTAACCCTAACCCTAACCCTAACCCTAACCCTAACCCTAACCCTAACCCTAACCCTAACCCTAACCCTAACCCTAACCCTAACCCTAACCCTAACCCTAACCCTAACCCTAACCCTAACCCTAACCCTAACCCTAACCCTAACCCTAACCCTAACCCTAACCCTAACCCTAACCCTAACCCTAACCCTAACCCTAACCCTAACCCTAACCCTAACCCTAACCCTAACCCTAACCCTAACCCTAACCCTAACCCTAACCCTAACCCTAACCCTAACCCTAACCCTAACCCTAACCCTAACCCTAACCCTAACCCTAACCCTAACCCTAACCCTAACCCTAACCCTAACCCTAACCCTAACCCTAACCCTAACCCTAACCCTAACCCTAACCCTAACCCTAACCCTAACCCTAACCCTAACCCTAACCCTAACCCTAACCCTAACCCTAACCCTAACCCTAACCCTAACCCTAACCCTAACCCTAACCCTAACCCTAACCCTAACCCTAACCCTAACCCTAACCCTAACCCTAACCCTAACCCTAACCCTAACCCTAACCCTAACCCTAACCCTAACCCTAACCCTAACCCTAACCCTAACCCTAACCCTAACCCTAACCCTAACCCTAACCCTAACCCTAACCCTAACCCTAACCCTAACCCTAACCCTAACCCTAACCCTAACCCTAACCCTAACCCTAACCCTAACCCTAACCCTAACCCTAACCCTAACCCTAACCCTAACCCTAACCCTAACCCTAACCCTAACCCTAACCCTAACCCTAACCCTAACCCTAACCCTAACCCTAACCCTAACCCTAACCCTAACCCTAACCCTAACCCTAACCCTAACCCTAACCCTAACCCTAACCCTAACCCTAACCCTAACCCTAACCCTAACCCTAACCCTAACCCTAACCCTAACCCTAACCCTAACCCTAACCCTAACCCTAACCCTAACCCTAACCCTAACCTAACCCTAACCCTAACCCTAACCCTAACCCTAACCCTAACCCTAACCCTAACCCTAACCCTAACCCTAACCCTAACCCTAACCCTAACCCTAACCCTAACCCTAACCCTAACCCTAACCCTAACCCTAACCCTAACCCTAACCCTAACCCTAACCCTAACCCTAACCCTAACCCTAACCCTAACCCGAACCCTAACCCTAACCCTAACCCTAACCCTAACCCTAACCCTAACCCTAACCCTAACCCTAACCCTAACCCTAACCCTAACCCTAACCCTAACCCTAACCCTTAACCCTAACCCTAACCCTAACCCTAACCCTACCCTAACCCTAACCCTAACCCTAACCCTAACCCTAACCCTAACCCTAACCCTAACCCTAACCCTAACCCTAACCCTAACCCTAACCCTAACCCTAACCCTAACCCTAACCCTAACCCTAACCCTAACCCTAACCCTAACCCTAACCCTAACCCTAACCCTAACCCTAACCCTAACCCTAACCCTAACCCTAACCCTAACCCTAACCCTAACCCTAACCCTAACCCTAACCCTAACCCTAACCCTAACCCTAACCCTAACCCTAACCCTAACCCTAACCCTAACCCTAACCCTAACCCTAACCCTAACCCTAACCCTAACCCTAACCCTAACCCTAACCCTAACCCTAACCCTAACCCTAACCCTAACCCTAACCCTAACCCTAACCCTAACCCTAACCCTAACCCTAACCCTAACCCTAACCCTAACCCTAACCCTAACCCTAACCCTAACCCTAACCCTAACCCTAACCCTAACCCTAACCCTAACCCTAACCCTAACCCTAACCCTAACCCTAACCCTAACCCTAACCCTAACCCTAACCCTAACCCTAACCCTAACCCTAACCCTAACCCTAACCCTAACCCTAACCCTAACCCTAACCCTAACCCTAACCCTAACCCTAACCCTAACCCTAACCCTAACCCTAACCCTAACCCTAACCCTAACCCTAACCCTAACCCTAACCCTAACCCTAACCCTAACCCTAACCCTAACCCTAACCCTAACCCTAACCCTAACCCTAACCCTAACCCTAACCCTAACCCTAACCCTAACCCTAACCCTAACCCTAACCCTAACCCTAACCCTAACCCTAACCCTAACCCTAACCCTAACCCTAACCCTAACCCTAACCCTAACCCTAACCCTAACCCTAACCCTAACCCTAACCCTAACCCTAACCCTAACCCTAACCCTAACCCTAACCCTAACCCTAACCCTAACCCTAACCCTAACCCTAACCCTAACCCTAACCCTAACCCTAACCCTAACCCTAACCCTAACCCTAACCCTAACCCTAACCCTAACCCTAACCCTAACCCTAACCCTAACCCTAACCCTAACCCTAACCCTAACCCTAACCCTAACCCTAACCCTAACCCTAACCCTAACCCTAACCCTAACCCTAACCCTAACCCTAACCCTAACCCTAACCCTAACCCTAACCCTAACCCTAACCCTAACCCTAACCCTAACCCTAACCCTAACCCTAACCCTAACCCTAACCCTAACCCTAACCCTAACCCTAACCCTAACCCTAACCCTAACCCTAACCCTAACCCTAACCCTAACCCTAACCCTAACCCTAACCCTAACCCTAACCCTAACCCTAACCCTAACCCTAACCCTACCCTAACCCTAACCCTAACCCTAACCCTAACCCTAACCCTAACCCTAACCCTAACCCTAACCCTAACCCTAACCCTAACCCTAACCCTAACCCTAACCCTAACCCTAACCCTAACCCTAACCCTAACCCTAACCCTAACCCTAACCCTAACCCTAACCCTAACCCTAACCCTAACCCTAACCCTAACCCTAACCCTAACCCTAACCCTAACCCTAACCCTAACCCTAACCCTAACCCTAACCCTAACCCTAACCCTAACCCTAACCCTAACCCTAACCCTAACCCTAACCCTAACCCTAACCCTAACCCTAACCCTAACCTAACCCTAACCCTAACCCTAACCCTAACCCTAACCCTAACCCTAACCCTAACCCTAACCCTAACCCTAACCCTAACCCTAACCCTAACCCTAACCCTAACCCTAACCCTAACCCTAACCCTAACCCTAACCCTAACCCTAACCCTAACCCTAACCCTAACCCTAACCCTAACCCTAACCCTAACCCTAACCCTAACCCTAACCCTAACCCTAACCCTAACCCTAACCCTAACCCTAACCC
>NC_072479.1:108190000-108320000 GCF_027574615.1 Eptesicus fuscus | reverse complement strand
AGTTCAGTCACCGGTAGGGGCACATATGGGAGGCAACCGATCAATGTTTGTCTCTCTCCCTCTTTAGGTAAATAAGTATGCTATCGTAGGTATAAAAGAAAATAGCGTTATTTAAGGTAAATATTTACTTTGTCAAGTAATTTTCTGTTCTATAGACTGATTTTATGTATAAAGTTTCAATTTCAGACCACCCTTTGTGGTTATTTTTGGTCTCTGAGTTAGCAAGGCTATCATACAGTCCTGCCCTAAGCTTGTCAGGTTACTACTTGACTCCTTTTCATTCATATATTTCCCTCTTGATTACAAATTAATCCAAAAAGAGAAGTGATGGCCAACCTGTAGGTTGGGTAATAAGGTGCCACTTGGCTAGGAAGTCTTAGTTAGCATTTGCCTTGCTAAGCAATGGGACCGTTGCAGATGAACTAATATCATAACTTTGAATGGAAGTCAAAGCTGATTTTTTTCTCTCCAAAGTGAAAGGCAGGTAAATGGGAAGCAGTCATATCTTACAGGCCTTTATTAGGAAGAACACTGGGTTATTTTTAATTTGTAAGTTATAATAATCCAGGTTTTGTTGCCTGTCTTATTTATATTTTGCCTTTACTATGACATTTATTGTTTGAGGACATAACATATTTTTTCAGTTTTTGTAATTTAATTATGACTTTTGATTTATTATGGCCCATTGTATTTCCCATTAGAAACATTTAGGTGCTGTTGTTCATTTGATTCCCACTAGCTCTGTGTTTCTGTTAACCAAGGCAAAGGCTGTAATAACATAAAACTGTAAATTTTAATTATTGAAAAAAATTTCAGAGGCCAGGAGAACATTACAGTATTTATAAGTAAATATTTTCTACCTTAGTAGCAGTTACAGAGCCATGATTTTATAATCATTTCCATTTTTATTGGAATATAGTCTTTATTGGGTTGGGTTTTGACCTTTATATATAAATTTTTAAGTTAATTATTTTTAACATTATTTTCAATCTTTAAATGAGAAAAGATAAAGAGTATATTTTTAAAATATATTTTTATTGATTTGGGAGAGGGAGAGAGAGATAGAAACATCAATAATGGGAGAGAATCACTGATCAGCTGCCTCCTGCATATCCTCCACCAAAGATCAAGCCTGCCCTGCAACCTGGGCATGTGCCCTGACCAGGAATCTAACCATGACCTCCTGGTTCAGAGGTTGACACTCAAGCAATGAGCTACACCGACCGAGCATATAAACATTATTATTCTTAATAATATTTGTAGGTGTACAGGCCTTGTCAGTGCCTTAGGATGGCTGGCTGTTTTTTATGTTTGTGCATTTTATCCTTTAAAAGCTTTTGATTTCCACTGTAGATGGAGGTGTCACAGACAGGGGCAAATGCCCATTATCAATTAGGAACCTGATAAGGTTCATTGCAACAATGTTGAAGAGTCTTTAATTAATGTTTCTGTAAATGAACAAAAATGTCCTGGTGTTAAGTCATGGTCATTGACCTCTTTGTCTCTGGGAAAATATTGTGGCATTAGTATTGTTAATTTATCAGTCCCTGTAACCTAATTAATAAGCCTTGATAATGATGTAGAATGTCTCCTTTTGGTTTTTCTTTTATTTGAAAAATAATAAGATATAAAAATTAACAATATTTAAAACAGTAATAAGAATAATCATTTTTATTTTATTTAGCCTATAATCAATTTTTATTGATTTTAACTTGCCAGCATTTTTATGAATTTTGGTATTTCTTAGTCTTATAAATATTTACTTAAATATATGGCCTGTTTAGAAATCTGTAATTATAGTAAACCACTCCTCATTAATTTTATAAAAGAATAGAGGGCCGGTGCACAAAATTCGTGCACTCGGGAAGGGGGGGGGGCGTCCCTCAGCCCAGCCTGAGCCCTCTTGCAGTCCAGGAGCCCTCTCACAGTCCAGGAGCCCTCAGGAGATGTTTGACTGATGGCTTAGGCCCACTCCCGTGTGGGGAGCGGGCCTAAGCCAGCTCTGACATCCCTAGCACAGCTGTGGAGGTGGGAGAGGCTCACGCCATCTCTGCTGTGCTCGCCTGCTGTGAGCCCAGCTTCTGGATGAGAGGTGCTCCCCCTGTGGGAGCACACTGACCACCAGAGGGGAGCTCTTGCATTGAGCGTCTGCCCCATGGTAGTCAGTGCACATCATAGCAACCAGTGGCTTTGCTGTTCGGTCGATTTGCATATTAGCCTTTTATTATATAGGATGTAACTTATTTGAAACTCTACTAGACTAAAACAATGATTCTATAAATGAAAAATATAAAGTAGCATGGTTATAGATTTGTTAATAAAGTAATTGATAAAAACTTTGCTTTTTGATGATTATTGTACAGTGACGTAGAGAATAATATAAAGTCCATTTTTTTCAGATTTAATATATAACTTCAATTAATATCTGCGATTTTAAAACATTGACCATGAATTATCTGAAGTGCATATTGAGCATTAGGAATAATTCATAACCTTACAATGTGTGGACCACAAAGACCTGGAGTATTACTGCCGAGTAGCCTCACAGGAAACCATTACTCTTGGCTGCTTAGTGTACTGACAGGACACATGCTACCCCTGGAAGTTTCCTGTTTAAATTTGGCTTTGAAATTTTGCAATTTTTTTCTTAGTGCAGGTTGAAATTTTTACAACATCCATTTTAATAAAAAATAAATGTCTGTAAATAGAACATAGATATTAGTATTTTTGTTATTAATATTATTACTGTATTATGTTACTCATGCCCCAGTGCACAGATTCATGCACACTGAAAGGAAATTAATTAGAATGTGGCCAGCAGGGTGGGACTGGGCGAGACAGGCCAGACACTCCCTTAAGCCAACCTCCCGTGGTCCCTCCCCAGCCGGCCACACCTGGGGTGGGCATTGCAGCTCTAAGGGCATCTGCAGAGTGAGGAGGGTCCCTCCGTAAGGTGGGGTCCCTCAGCCTGGCCTGCAGGGATTGGGCCAAAACTGGCTCTCTGACATCCCCTGAGGGGTCCCGGATTGCAAGAGGGTGGTTCTCAGGTGACGTGCCCCAGAATCGGGCTCCCTCCTCGCTAGTTCTGGGGTGCATCACCCGAGAACCGCTGCTGCCAATTCGCCGCAGCTAAGCAGCTCCTGCATTGGGCATCTGCCTCCTGGTGGTCAGTGCACATTATAGCTACTGGTCAGAGTGCCTGCCCCCTGGTGGTCATTGCATGTCATAGCTACCAGTCGGGTGGTCAGATGGTTGCTTAGCCTTTTATATACATAGATTTTAGGTATGTTACACATGTTTAATTACTTTGTTTTTGTTGTTAATCCTCACCTGAGGATATTTTTTTATTAATTTTTAGAGAGAACAGAAGGAAGGGGGAGAGAGAGAAAAAAACATCAATGTGAGAGAGACCCATTGATTGGTTGACTCCAGCATGCTCCCTGACCAGGGCTGGGGATTGAGCCTGCAACCCAGGTAATGCCCTTAACTGGAATTGAGCCTACAACCTAGGTATATGCCTTTGACCAGAATCGAACTCAGGACCCTTCATTTGGCTGGCCGAAGCTCTATCCACTGAGCCAAACCTAGTAGGGCTAGTCCTAATGACTTTTAAAACTTTTTTCATAAAGACAGAGATTAAATTTTTGTGGTATTTCAGGGCCCATTGGAATAAATTAGTCATTTTTCAGTCAATTATAACATTTCTTAATTTTTAAACTTTGGTAAGGTTATAAAACAAAGTTAATTAAATATTATGACATAAATTTTGTAAAAACTGGGTAAGACATCAATTAAACTTTAAAATAGCGTTACCTTTAAATATTTTGTCCAGACTACAAGATTTTGTGTAATTTACAAGTATTTAAATTTTTAGGCCTATAAAAGATTACATCCTAATAATGCCATTTGGAGGGAGAAAATGCATAGCACATAATACAAAGATGTATATGTATCATACAAATACCTTATATTTATAGACCATATACATAATTCAAGAGTAACTCATCTTTTTTCCTTAAATATGTATTTTTATATGTTTTTAATCCTCACCAGGAGTGAGGATATTTTTCCCATTGATTTTTAGAGTTAGAGATTGGAAGGGAGGAATGAGGCGGGGGCGGGGGTGGGGGGGGGGCGGGGCGGGGAGAGAAAGGGAGACACACGGGAGAGAGGAAAACATTGATGTGACAGAGACATATCTATTGGTTGCCTCCCACATATGCCCTGACTGGGGGTGGGATCAGACCAATGCCAGCCAGGGATGTATGTCCATATTTTATAATTTTTTATTATTAAAAGTAATTTAATTGTATGAGAATTTTTAGTGTTTGGAAACCTGAATTTTCAATGATAATGGAAAATTAAGCAACCATTATTGCCTACCTAGACGTTTAAAAATATTTTTTATCTTATATTTAGGCACCCAAACACCCTTGCATTATGGCCATTTTAAGATGAGATTTCTAGTGAAATCATCTTTTCTGTAAAGCACTTGCCAGTAACAAGATTCCTATCAGGAGTATTAAAAAGGGCTGGGGTTTGGCAGTTTCTGGCCTTGGAGGCACAATTTCCCATGTAAATTGCAGTGGGCTTTTTGAACATTGGCAGTCTGAGCAAATTCTCTAGGGAAGTTATATAGTGGGTCGAAGTGTGCTGCTTATGGGCTGAGCTCTTTCAGGCTCTCAGCCCTCAAGTGGCATTCAACCCTCTTATGTGTGTCAGTTTCTCTCCGCGGCTATCTCATACAGCCGTAAGGACTCAGAGCACTAGGTGACCAACCTTTATATGCCCCAGATGAGGCAATTCCTTAATTACAATTGAGTTGGAGGTTCCTCGTGGGGCCCTACACATCATAAGGAATGACCTCTGACACCTCTGCAAAGATTTTTAGTTGCTTAAGAGCACTAGAGATTCAGGCTGGAGGGAGGACATGACCCTTATGTTTGGAGCTGAATGAGTTCAGCTCTCACTTATACAGCAAGGGCATTTGCTCAGACTCCCAGAAAGCAATTCCAATTGAAAAGCCAAATTTAAATACCAGCCACCCATTTTCCTCCTGTCTCACTTTGTATCCTAATTAGCCTGGGACAAACTGCCACTGCCCACTGCTCCCCTGGTTGCAAGTCTCATAGGGACCTTTAGAGCTTAGGAGAAACAAAGTAAAGACAGGAAATAAGAGAAGGGAACACAAAGGTGTGCAGAACAGCACGCACGTTTTTCTGAAGGGTTTTACCTGTTTTATTTGTTTGGGTTTTTAAGTACATTTTCATTGATCTCAGAGAGAGAAAAGCAGAGGGGAAAAGAGAGAAACATTAATGTAAGAGGTACATCAACCAGTTGTCTCTTGTTGAACCCGAAACCTGGCCATGTGCCCAGACCTGGAATTGAACAGGTGACCTTTTAATGCATGGGACAACACTCAACCAAGTTAGTCACAAGGCCCAGGGCAAAGCTTTTACCTGGTTTTTAAAGGTGGCAATTTTAGGGAGGTCTCCATGGAATATCTCAATAGAGTATTCATCAACTCTCCAGGTGTGTCCTTTGATATGCTGATGCACTACAATGAGCATATACAGTGATCAGGGTCATTCTCTGGTCAGTTTCACTTTAAATATTGTCACTGGAAAGGGTGTTGAGCTGTGAGTCTGCCCAGACATGGTCTGGAACATGTAAACAATTTGTTCCTAAGCATCCTAGATTAGGGAAGATAAGTTCTTGTGATTTATTAGTTGTGCCTATAAATTACTAGGCCCTGATAGAGTCGTAGATTTCCCGTTCCACTTGGCAAGGAATTTTCCTAGCTTTTTTATAATTGCCTGAACTCTACACACTTGAGGACTCTTATTAGTGTTGAATTCAACACAATGATCATCAGTGGACAGACACTAGATGCCAGAGCTGTAATCAGGACCCCAGACACACACACTGGACTCCAGAACCTGAACCCTATAGCGGACCACAAACCAAAACCTGGACCCCTGGCCCTGAGACTCTAACTCGAAGCAATTCCCCTGACTTAAGCATACCATGCAGCACAAAACCCAGAAACCGGATGCCAGAGACTGACAGCAGATTCTTAAGACCAGATTCAATACACCAGAATCTGAATCTATAGCTGCACTTGGACCCACACAGAATCCAGGACACAAAGCCACGCCCAAAGAAACCCAAAGCCCCAGATACACACTCCGAATACATATGACCCGAAACCACAGACCCTGGACATATAATAGGGATCTATAACTAAGACGCCATAGCCACAATCCGGAGTTTGAGACAAACACCAGACCTCAGCTGCCAGATGCCACATGCATGAACTGAACCAGATCCTCAAGTTGCACACAAACCCGTGATTCAATAAAGAGAACCCATGTTACTCTAAGTCTAAGCAACTAGTTTCACAAATACTTTCTTTCATGCCAATGTCAATGTATAAGAGAAAAAAATAATTCCAGAAGTTCAAAATTATACAAAACCCTGCAGTACTACATACAAAAGGCTAACAGAATGAAAAAGTAATAATAATACTTACCTTTGTTGGCAGGTGTCCATGATCTCCCAGCTGCAGCAGTATCAGAAGTTAGCCATGTCCCAGCCAATAATTTCACAAGGCCAGCTCTTGACAACTGTGGAGGATTTAAAAATTATTTACATCATACCTTGTAAATTCTAACAGCTGGACTAATAACCAAATTAACATAATCAAATTAACAAGAGATGTACAATGTTTAATACATGCACAAGGAAAACTCACATACAAATGAATTCCAAAGTCAATAAGGTAATATTAAGAACAGGAAATGTTTGAAAATGGGAAACCAGGGTCTTAGATTGTGGAGACGAAATGGGTGATATTTAGGAAAAGTGCAGGATATGTGGCATGTTAATTTTCACTAGGTAATCTCAAAAACTATAGGATGGGGGAGGGGGTAAGATAGGGGTATCAAGAAACTGCTGGTAGCCCAGCCAGTGTGGCCGAGTTGTTGAGTGTCAACTCATGAACCAGGAGGTCACAGTTCGATTCCTAGCAGAGCACATGCCCAGGTTCAGGGCTTGATCCCCAGTGTGGGGCATGCAGGAGGCAGCCGGTCACTGATTCTCTCTTATCATTGATGTTTCTATCTCTCCCTCTCTCTTCGTCTTTGAGATTAAATTTTTTATTTTTTTAAAAGAAACTGCTGGTAAAGTTCTCTTCCTAAACCAGTTTTTTCAAATTAAATCTTTTAGAAAGAAATGGTAGATTATTGTAGGTTCTTTCTCATTTTTATTTCTTAACAATGAGCTTTAAAAAATCAATATGCCAAATGCAAACTTTTGGTCCACACCATTCCCACCTTTGAAAATTTATATATAAGTTTTAAAGACTTAGACAGTTTGGCTCAGTGGATAGAGTATCAGCCTGCAAACTGAAGGGTCCCAGGTTCAATTCCTGTCAAGGGCAGGAGGGACAATCCCCAGGAGGGGCAGTGCAGGAAGCAGCCAATCGATGATGTTCCTCTGTCATTGATGCTTCTATCTCTCTATCCCTCTCCCTTCCTGTCTCTCTAAAAATCAATAACAAAAAAAAAGTATTTTTAAAAAGTTTTACAACCACAAGATAAATTAGTAGACTATTCCACATTTTGTTGACATAATCATTCACTTGAGAATAAGTTGCTTTAGTTCAATTGTTAAATCTCAGTTCGTTGTGGCTGGAGTGGCACTGTGGGTTGAGTGCTGTCCCAGGCAGCAAGAGGTGGTTGGTTGGATTCCCAGTCAGGGCACATGCCTTGGTTGTGGGTTCAATCCCCAGTAGGGGGTGTGCAGGAGGCAGCCAATTGATATGGTGTCCCTATCACATCGATGTTTCAATCTCTCTCCCTTTCCCTTCCTCGCTCTTTAAAAATCAATATTACCATATATTTTTTCACCTTAGTTCCAGAAATGGTGATGGACATGTACTCCCAAAATGTCTGATTACTTGGCTTATATGATGAAGAAGAAAACTTCATATTGATTTTTTATGTACAATCAATAATCTTCCTCTTTTAATATATATTTTATTGATTTCAAAGAGGAAGGGAGAGATAACATGCATATAAACACATACCCTTTAAAACAGTATATGAAATATACTAGAGGTCCGGTGCATGAAATTCGTGCATGGGTAGGGTCCCTAGACCTGGCCGGTGGATCAGGGCCAATCAGGTTCCTCGCCTCCCCGCCTCCTCCTTCCCTCAACATTGCATGGTTCCCACACACACACCTCCTCCTTCCCTTGCCACCTGCACAGTTCCCCCTGCCTTCCTGCCTCCTCCTTCCCTCGCCACCCACACACCACCAGTGTGGCTCCCCCCTCCACCACCGCCTCCCCACCTCCCCACCTCCCACTTCCTTCGCTCCCTCAGCACCCTGCCGCCACCACTGGTCGCCAGCCATGTTCCACAATGCCCCCGGTGGTCAGCACATGTCATAGCAAGCGATCAAACTCCGGTCTCCTGGCCAAACTCCCGAGGGGACACTTTGCATATTGGATATGGATATATATCTAATCTAATAATAGACAAATATGCAAATTGACCGCACCTTCGCTACACCTAAGCCACGCCCACAAGCCAAGCCACGCCCACCCACCAATCAGGATGACTATGCAAATTACCCCAACAAAGATGGCGGCTAATTTGCATATCAAGACAGCGTCCAAAGAAGCCAAGAGCTGCAGAAGGGAGTAAAGCTTCGAAGAAGCAAGCAAGCAGGGGGTGGGGGGAGGAGAAGGGCGGGGTGGAGGCGGGGCCGGGGGTGAAGGGAAATGCAGGCGGGCTGGAGGAGAAGGCGGGGCGGGGGAGAAGGGCGGAGCGGAGGCGGGGCCGGGGGTGAAGGGAAACGCGGGCGGGCTGGAGGAGAAGGCGGGGCGGGGGACAAGGGCGGGGCAGAGGCGGGGCCGGGGCCGAAGGGAAACGCAGGTGGGCTGGAGGAGAAGGCGGGGCGGGTGACAAGGGCGGGGCAGAGGCAGGGCCCGGGGTGAAGGGAAACGGGGTGGGCTGGAGGAGAAGGTGAGGCGGGGGGGACAAGGGCGGGGCGGAGGCGGGGCCGGGGGCGAAGGGAAACGCGGGCGGGCTGGAGGAGAAGGCGGGGCCGGTGACAAGGGCGGAGCGGAGGCGGGGCCGGGGGTGAAGGGAAACGCGGGCGGGCTGGAGGAGAAGGCGGGGCGGGGGACAAGGGCGGGGCAGAGGCGGGGCCGGGGCCGAAGGGAAACGCGGGCGGGCTGGAGGAGAAGGCGGGGCGGGGGACAAGGGCGGGGCAGAGGCGGGGCCGGGGCCGAAGGGAAACGTGGGTGGGCTGGAGGAGAAGGCGGGCGGGCGACAAGGGCGGGGCGGAGGCGGGGCCGGGAGCGAAGAGAAACGCGGGCGGGCTGGAGGAGAAGGCGGGGCGGGTGACAAGGGAGGAACGGAGGCGGGGTAGAGTGCAGCAGGAAATCCTATTGCAGGATTTTTTCCTGCAACGGGAAAGCTAGTATATATATATATATATATATAGAGAGAGAGAGAGAGAGAGAGAGAGAGAGAGAGAGGAGGCCCAGTGCACGAAATTCGTGCATGGGTAGGGTCCCTAGGCCTGGCCAGTGATCAGGGCCAATCGGGGCCTTCCTTCATTCCACGCCGCCTCCTGGTGGTCAGCACACGTCAGCGAGCGGTAGAACTCCCAGTTGGTCAAACTCCCGAGGGGACAATTTGCATATTAGCCTTTTATTATATAGGATAATCATAGAAAATATACAATGGCAACAAAACACATAAGATGCCTAGGAATGATCTTAACAGAAGTGTGCATGATCTGTATAAAAAAAAAAATTTAAAGTGCTACCCAATAACAGACACCTGAATAACTGGACAGTAACATCATATTCTTGGATAGAAAAAAACATAATGATGTCAATCTCTCAATGCTGACTATGAATTTATTATGATCTGATTAAAATATCAGCAAGATTTTTAAGATCAAAACAAGATCATTTAAGGTCACTAGTTAAAACAAAAAATGTAAAAGAAAATTCTGGCCTGGCCAGTGTGTTTCAGTGGTTGAGCATCAACCTATAAACCAGGAGGTCACAGCTCAATTCTCGGTCAAGGCACATGCCCTGGTTGTGGGCTTGATCCCCATTGGGGAGCATGCAAGAGGCAGCCAATCAATGATTCTCTCTCATCATTGATGTTTCTTTCTCTCCCTCTCCCTTCCTCTCTGAAAACAATAATAAAAATATTTTTTATATAAGAAAATTCTGAAAAAAGCAAATGAATGAATAAAAGCTATCCTGACCAGATAGAATAATGTATTCTGTTATAAAGCTACAGTAATTTAAAAACTTGGGCAATGTCCTGTGAATAAATTGATGGAACAAAATACAAAGTCCAGTAATACATTCAAATACATATGGAAACTTAATATAATACAAATATCCCCTTAGATCAGCAGAAAAATTGCATTAT
This sequence comes from Eptesicus fuscus, assembly GCF_027574615.1. Taxonomy (NCBI): domain Eukaryota; kingdom Metazoa; phylum Chordata; class Mammalia; order Chiroptera; family Vespertilionidae; genus Eptesicus; species Eptesicus fuscus. The sequence goes on along the minus strand of NC_072479.1, from coordinate 108,309,534 downwards.
ATAATAAAAGGTGTCGTAACAACTGAATGGGGAAAAATATTGGATCAAAATCAACTCATTTCACTCATAACTAGTATAAAAACTGAAAGCTATCTAAAACATAAGGGTACAAAGAGATCAAAGTGAAAGAATGGAATCTATATATATAAAAGCCTAAGTGACCATTACAACCAAATGACCAGAATGACCAGAATGACCAGAATTACCAGTCGACCAGTCGCTATGACGCACACTGACCACCAGAAGGCAGATGCTCAACACAGGAGCTGCCCCCTGGTAGTCAGTGCACTCCCACAGCCAACTTCCTGCAGCCGGCCAACCTCCTGCGGCCCTTCCCCCTGGCTGGCCAGTTCCCCGATAGGCCTCGATCGCCAGCCAGGCTGAGGGACCCCCCTGTGCACAAATTTGTGCACCGGGCCTCTAGTAAAGATATATTAAGCAAACAGTAAACCAAATAAATATTATATGATAACACATGAGACTTTAAGGCAAAAGTGATTAGTATAAATAAAGAGTGTTTCATGTCAATAACTATTTTACCAGGAAGATCCAAATTCACAAGCACTTCCTAACAAAGTTAAAGTACATAGAACAAAGCTACAAGGAAAATGAGATAAATTTATAATCATAATAAATTTAACACACCTCTCTCATTCAGAGACAGAGCATACCTCTTTCAGAACCAGTAGCCTCCCACAAAAGCTTCAGCAAGGATATAAAAAAGTTCAACAACCTGAGCAGCAAACTGTATTCAACCTTCAGATAACCCACTATACCCAACAACCTTTCCTGCTGAAAGGCACTAAGGTGTTATTCCCAAGTGGCACACGAGATGGCAGCAAAGAACCATACTTGGAAATTTTTTATAACGCTCCATATAAGTTTTAAAAAATGTAAAAGGATTAAAATTATATAAATTATGTTTCTTGCTCTAATTATAGTTAATCAGTAAATCAGTAACAAAAGGTAAGTAGAAAGTTCTTAGTTTTAAGTTCTGAAATACACTCCTAAATAACATTTCATTCAGCACTTAGAGACAACCCACTATAGCCACCCCCTTTTCCTGAAGACCTGCACTAAGGTGTTATTTCCAAGATGAACACGAGATGGCAGCAGAGGTCACTTATTTTTTAAGTGACCATATTATACTATGAAGCTAATTTCAAAAAACTTCAAAGAATTAGAATTATATACAGTATGTCTCTTGTCATTGTAGTTAATCTAGAAATCAGGAAGAGAAGGTACCTAGAAACTCATCTTTATATGTAAAAGGCTAAGCAACCGTCCGACCTCCAACCGGCCGGTAGGTATGACACACGCTGACCACCAGGGGGAAGACGATCAATGCAGGAGCTGCCGAACTGCAGTGACTTGGCAGCGGTGATTCTCGGGTGATGTATCCCAGAAGCAGAGAGAAGGAAACCCGATTCCTCTAGAGGCCGTGCAATTCCACTTTCGGCCATGGGTTATGTTGTTGTTGGGGCACTGTCAGCCCCAAACTTGCTTTATTGAACACTTGCATTTGCATTCCACACCCTGTATGACAGCAACTTTGCAGAGTTCCCTCTCGCACTCCAGGACCCCTCGGGGGATGTTGGAGAGCTGGTTTCGGCCCGATCCCCACAGGCCAGACTGAGGGACCCCACCTGCCAGAGGGACACCACTCACTCCACATGGCACCACACCAGGTGCGGCCAGTCAGGGAGGGACTGTGGGAGGTTGCCTTCAGGGTGTGTGCAGCCCATCTCACTCATTCCCGCCCTGCCAGCCACCTTCTAATTAATTTCCTTTCAATGTGCTTGAATTCGTGCACCAGGTCACTAATATTTAAATGTTATGAAATACACTTCTAAGTAACCCAAAAAATACATCATATTTTGAGTTAGAATATAATTTGAACTGAATGATAATGCCACATACCAAAACTTATGAAAACATGTGTATCCATTTTCAACTTTAAGAATAAAAGTTGAAAATTTACCTGTTTTGCATGCAGATTAAGAACCTAAAATAGTAAATTAAATCTAAAGAAAACAGAAGAAAGGAAATGTGCACATGTAGAGGTGTCTGAAGGGGAATATACCAAAAATGATAGCAGTTTTTTTAACTCTTGTGGTAGAATTTTGAATTAATTTTTATTTTTTTCCGCATTAAGTAAACTGCTCAAACAAAGCCATTTTTATTTTAGGAAATAATGTTAGAGAGGAAAACATGGCTTTTAGGTACTTTTTTTCCCCCTAATCCTCACCTGAGGATATTTTTTTTCATTGATTTTTAGAGAGCGTGAAAGAGAGGGAAAGACACAGGGAAATATCAATGTGAGAGAAACACATTGATTGGTTGCCTCCTGCACACACCCTGATCAGGGACAAAGCAGGGGAGGAGCCTGCAACTGAGGTATGTGCGCTTGACTGGAATCAAACACAGGACCCTTTAGTCCACAGGCTGATGCTCTATCCAATGAGCAAAACCAGATAGGGCTATAGGAAAACATGGGATCCTATATAATAAAAGACTAATATGCTAAGTGTCTGGTCATCTGTTCAACCAATCAAAGTGTAATATGCTAATGATATGCTAAGGCCACTCAACCACTTGCTATGATGTGCACTGACCACCAGGGTGCACACTCAACACAGGAGCTGCCCCTGATGGTCAGTGCGCTCCCACAGGGGGAGCGTCACTCAGCCAGAAGCCAGGCTCACGGCTGGGGAGCACAGCGGCAGTGGCAGGAGCCTATGCTGCCTCCGCGGCAGCTCTAAGGATGCCCAACTGCCCCCAAGGTTCTCCTGGACTGCAAGAGGGAGCAGGCTGGGCTGAGGGACCGCACAGAGTGCACGAATTTTGTGCACCAGGCCTCTAGTAATTTATAAATAAGCTAGACTTAAGACAACACAAGTCTTTCCTTTGCTCATCAAGCCTGGTCTCTTAATCTAAAGAGAATAAAAACTATCTAATTGTTTAGCCCAAAGTGGCTCCTTTCATAATTTGCACTTCTTCATGTGCAATCCCAGCAGTTCTGAGGGAAGTAATTCAGGTCCCTGGAATTTATCTGAGCCTGGTTCTAACATTTACAAGCAATGTTCTCTTTTATTTGCTTAATATATTTTTATTGATTTCAGAGAGGAAGGGAGAGGATAGAGATAGAAATACCAATGATGAGAGAGCAACATTGATCAGCTGCCTCCTGCATGCTCCCCACTGGGGATCGAGTCCACAACCCTGGCATGTGCCCTTGACTAGTATCGAACCCGGGATCCTTCAGTCCACAGGCCAATGTTCTATCCACTGAGCCAAACCAGCTAGGGCCAAGCTATGTTCTTTTAAACATAGAACAGATCTCTTGGGGTATTCATTTTGTAACTTGGGAAAAATCACCCACACACCCTTTTTGTTGTTGTTGTTGTTAATCTTCACCTGAGGATATTTTCTCATTGATCTTTTAGAGAGACTGGAAGGGAGGGAAGGGGAAAGAAAGGAAAGAAAGAGAGAGAGAGAGAGAGAGAGAGAGAGAAAGAAAGAAAAAGAAAGAAAGAGAGAGAGAGAGAAGGAGGGAGGGAGGGAGGGAGGGAGGGAGGGAGGGAGGAAGGAAGGAAGGAAGGAAGGAAGGAAGGAAGGAAGGAAGGAAGGAAGGAAGGAAGGAAGGAAGATCAATGTGAGGGAGACACATCGATTGGTTGCCTCCTGTACTCATGGGGGAATCAAATCTGCAACCCAGGTATGTGCCATTCACTGGGAATGGAACCTGGGACCCTTCGAGGTGTGGATCTACGCTCTAACCACTGAGCAAACCGGCCAGGCCAAATTCCTCTGTTTTATAGCTTAGAACATTCATTGCTGAAAGATCTAGCCTCAGTGCCTTGGCTCTGCTTCTACAGAGACTGTAACATGGGACCGCCCAGCTCAGGTAAACTGACACAGAAGTAATGCACTCCAGAATTCTGGTGTTCAGCCTGCAGGATATGTTCATGAAAAGTGGTCCCATAGGAAATGTTAATTCCACCCTGCATCTCAAATCAGAGAAAAAATCCTGCTAGTAGTCTTTAGTCTGTGACATGCTGTTTGCCCCATGTCCCAAAACCAGTTATTTTATGAGGCATGTTCATACAACTGATCCAAGAAGACATCTTTATGATATAAAATTTAATGATGGATTTGGGTCATTTACTAAACCTTCTATTCTTTTCCATTAATTAACATACAAATGAATGTGAAAAACAATGAGGTAATATTTGGTATATAAAATGCTTTGGAAAGTGGTGAGGCAAGGTGATATTTAGGAAAAGCGCAGCACACTTGGCAGGTTATTTTTTCTAAGACAACCCCAAAAGCAATAGGACATGTATGGGTGGGGGTGGTAAACTGGCTTCAATTTGGAGCCTTAAGGTCCAAAGCTGAGGCAATTAGGCTACCGTTCCCTCCTGAAACCAGGTATCTCCATAGAAAACTCTTAGGAAGAAATGGGGGAGAACTACAGGTTCTTTCTTAACTTCTTTTTTCTTAACTACCAGTTTAAAATTAACATGCAAAATGCTAAACTTTGGTCCTCTTTATTCCCACCTTTGAAATGGTAAATAAAATTTTACATCCAGAAGCTAAATGAGTAGATTGTTCCAAATTTCATTGATAAACTCATTCGGTACCAAAAAATGTTACTTTAGATAACTTGATAAATCTTAGTTCAGGACAGGGTGAAGTAGATGTACTTCCAAATTTCACATTCTATAAAATTACTGGTTACTGGCTTATGTGGCAGAGAAACAAACTTCCCTCTAAACTCAAGGCTCTTTTCTGGTCTAATAATCAAATAGCTATGACACAGATTAGCAACAGAAGACATACATATGGATGGTCCCCTACATACATGAGAGTCAGAGACCCTGCATGAAGGAGAGGCTGAAACAGAAAGAAAACGTGGGTACACAAGACATTTGGAGCTTGGGGCCTTCAAATCCTTGCAAAATGACATGAGCAGACGCTTTAGGAGACAGATGCTACTCCTAATACGTACACTAGAGGGCAGCAGAGAAGAGCATTCCTTGTGTGTGTCCCAGCTGGGCCAAAGGTTCTTTCAGAGTCTCCTTCCTTGACAAATAGCTTAAAATCAAGATGTCAAGCCTAGCCTGTTTTGCTCAGTGGATAGAGTGTCGGTCTGCACACTGAAAGGTCCCGGGTTTAATTCTAATCAAGGGCATATGCCTGGGTTGTGGGCTATCGTGCAGGAGGCAGCCAGTCAATGATTCTCTCTCATCATTGATGTTACTATCTCTCTCTCCCTCTCCCTTCCTCACTAAAATCAATAAAAATGTATTTTTTTAAAAAAATTTCAAGCGTCAGCATCAGGGTGGCAGAATGTTTATCCCTTCATAAGGAATGTGAATTGTCTGTGACACCAGTATTCTTTAGATTGGTAAATGCATGAGCAAATTCCTTTCTAGAAATATACTATTGTACTTTCTCATGAAACAATTTTTTAATTTTCCACAGGACATGTTTGCTAATAGTCCCAAATGTCTTTTGTTCCTCTATAATATGAAGCAAAGCATGAATAAATCTATGTTCAGTAACCCTAATCCTCACCCAAACTCTCACCACATTACAACACAAACTAAAACACACACCGTTTCCCACACCAGCCATCCCTGCTGGTCCTCTGTAGGCGGACACTCTGCTCATCTTTCCTCCTGGTTTGTGGAGACGCCTTCGGTCTATGGGATGCCCCTAAGTGTCTGCTGGGGTACATGGGCCGGCCTCAGCGACATGGTGCCACCTGAGCAGCGGGAAGTGTCTCGGCTCGCTTCCTGGCCGGGCTGAGCGGCGGGGCAGTCACTGGACGCCAGCACCACAGGCTCCACGGGGTCAGAGGAGACGTGGGCGCTCCCTGCAAAGAACATGACCCCTGGGAGCCTGAATCCTGTGAGGAACCGCTGTGGGCGTGTGACATCTACATACGGTTCTTCCCCTTGACCTTCACTGACCTTAGAGGGAACGGGGAGGAGAGAGAGACCCCGACACGCACCGTCCTGGGACCAAAGCTGCACCATTGTTTGTGTCCGGGAGGATGCCCCAACCAACTGAGCCACAGGCCATGTTTTTACAGCTAAAACCATCGTCCTTGTTCCAGGGGACGTTCGTGAAAGCTGGGGACAGTGAAACACAAAAGAACTTAGCACAGAAGGAGCCACAGGAGAGCCTGGGAGGGCGGCTGTGGCGCTTTAGAGACCAGCCGAGCGGCGGCTGTGGCTCCTGAGGAAGAAAAGTCACAGCGACAAAGGGGAGCCGCTCTGGAGCTGCCTCAACTGCTCACCGGTGGCCCAGCCATTCCTCCAGGCCCTGCGCCACCTCAGGCCCACAGCGGCGGCCTCGCCTCGCGCCCTCGCCTCACACGCCCTCGCCTCGCGCCCTCGCCTCACACGCCCTCGCCTCACACGCCCTCGCCTCACACGCCCTCGCCTCAGACCTCAGGCCTCAGGCCCCACACCCCACACCCCACACCCCACACCCGGGGCTCTCCTCACGTCCTCTGCCTCAGGCCTCACGCCGCACACGCAAACGCTTCTCCTCACGCCCCCCGCACCGCTCGCCTCACACCTCAGGACCCCGCCGCACTGCTCCCAGGCCACCACTCACCTCGTGTCCGCCAGCCGCCTGCCTCCTATTCTGAACCCCGTGTAGGCTCCAGTTGGGCCACCTTCCTCTCACCAGGTCTACACCTCCCTCCCTTCAGGTTCAAGGGGCCTCTCGCCTGCATTCCCGCTCTGCCCGCACAACTTGGCGGCTCTCTGGGCTCCGGGTGCACAGCAAGGCCACGCCCCTAAATTCCAGCTCAGCTGTAGCTCAAGTCCTGCCCCACCTACTCCGAGCTGGCCCCGCCCATAATCCAACCTGGCCCCGCCTCTCCAGTTAGGAAAAAACCTTGCCGGAAGTTTGTTTTTTTTTTTGTTAATCCTCGCCCAAGGGTATTTTTCCATTGATTTTTAGGGAGTGTGGAAGGGAGAGGGAGAGACAGAGAGAAACACCTATGTGAGAGACACATTGATTGGTTGCCTCCTCGTGTGCTCCCCAACCAGGGCTGAGGATCAAGCCTGGAACTGGGGAACTTGCCCTTGACCAGATCCAACCTGGAACCCTTCAGTCCATGGGCCCATGATGTTTCCACTGAGCCAAATTGGCTAGGGCACAACACAATCTTTTTGTTTGTTTTTTGTTAATCCTCACCCAAGGATATTTTTTTCCATTGATGTTTTTAGTGAGAGTGGAGGGCAGAGAGGGGTGAAAGAGAGAAAGAAACATCAATGTGAGAGAGATGCATTGATTGCTTGCCTCCTGCATGCACCTCAACCAGGGCTGGGGATCGAACCTGAAACCCAGGTACATACCCGTGTGTGGAATCCCTTGTCACATCCCTCGTGTTTCAGGGTTCCCATTCAGGTCCGGTTTCTGGAGAAGGCCGCAATCAAAATGAAGAGAAGCTAGAAAAGAATCAATTTGGGTAAATGGGGGGCCAGGCGGGAACCCACCTCTAGTGGGAGGACTGCTATGGCCTTTGCCATCCCTTTTATTGGGGTTCTGAGATACACCCATATCCTTTAGGCAGGAAATTCCAATAATAGACAATCAGCAAAAATTTACATATGATTAACATTATATGTAATATAAGCAAAACTTTGCTTATATTAACATTATATGTAATATAAGCAAAACTTTAACTACCAATGTCTCAACTAAACAATGAGTGACTAGCTCTGACCATTCAGAGCGATTAAAGTTGACCAAAGCATTCCGGATTCCCTTTTCACATTTAACTTCCAATGTCTCAATGTTTGGTTTCCGGCATCTCCCCCCAATTCCTTCCTTAAAAAATCTTGCATTTACAGACCAGAAATAAACATATAAGAACAAAATATGGCCGAAACCGGTTTGGATCAGTGGATATAGCGTCAGTCTGCGGACTAAAAGGTCCCAGGTTCGATTCCGGTCAAGGGCATGTACCTTGGTTGCGGGCACATCCCTGGTAGGGGGTGTGCAAGAGGCAGCTGGTCGATGTTTCTCTCTCATCGATGTTTCTAGCTCTCTATCCCTCTCCTTTCCTCTCTGTAAAAAAATCAATAAAATATATTTTTTTTAAAAAAGAACAAAATATGTTTGAGTCCCAATTTCAATATCCAAAAGTTTTGAGTCCCAAGTTTCAATGTCCAAAAAAAAAAAAAGTTTCAATGTCCAAAAGTTCTGAGTCCAAAGTTTCAATGTCCAAAAGTTCCTCAAGTGTACATGTCAGCAACAATATCTGGATGGTGGACAAACGGTGGCGATGCAGGTCCGACTTCTGTGGTTTGGACCTGGGCAATCTGCAGTGACGCACATCTGCTGACTGCTAGTATGGCAAGGCATGGTCAGCGTCTTCCATCTCTGGACTATTTCTCCTCTTGTCTTCATGGCTGGAGCATTCCTGTTAATTCCTCTCTGTTGCAGGAATCCACATGGTCTTGGAGTTGTTTTCTGAAAATATACAAACATATTCTCGACCAAAAGTTAATAAAGGAATCTTTTCTATAAATTTTTCTTGGGATCCTATTATTTTTTGCCCAAACAATTTTCCTTTGGCTTATTTTGACACCATATATGTTTTTCATGGGTGTCCTGCTGTATGAAAATTAATTTTCAAAGTAAAAAATTTTTTCTAGATGTAATTTAATTACAGGATATTTTTTCTTACATGGTATTTTTCCACCATCCCCCTTTTTTATTTAATTTTTAGGAGGCTTTTGGAAAATTTTTATAATGCAGTCTTTTTATATATATATATATATATATATATATATATATATATATATATATATTATTGGTTTTCCACAGAGAGGAAGGGAGAGGGATAGAGAGCCAGAGACATTGATGAGAGAGAAACATCGATCAGCTGCCTCCTGCACACCCCACACTGGGGATGTGCCCGCAACCAAGGCACATGCCCCTGACAGGAATCGAACCTGGGACCCTTGAGTCCTCAGGCCGACGCTCTATCCACTGAGCCAAACAGGTTAGGGCTATAATGCAGTCTTGATAACTTTAAATTTTTGCACAAAAATATGACTGCTTTAGGTTCATTGCATGTTAAGCAATTTTACCATGAAATAAACTACCAATAGAAATTTTGGTTAATACTTTAGGAACAGTTTTTTGTACAATTAAATTTTCTTAAATATTCACTTATTTCATTTAGCCAATTTAAATTAACCTGAAAACTTGACTATTTTACTGTCAAATTTAATATCTAACAAAAATCTTAGTTTACACTGTAAATATTAACAAAAAGGATTATTTTGCATCCTTGAGAAAGCCCTGAGCATTTCTGGATTTAGGCTGGATTTAGATATAGGGCAGCTGCCATCAGCCAACTCTCTGTTGCCTGGGTCTCAATCTAAGCTGGGCCAAGTCTCTGTTATCTGGGTCTCTTTCCAATCTTAGCTGGGCCAAGTCTCTGTATGTTGCCTGGGTCCCGACCTGAGCTGGGCATGGGAAGCGCGAAGCAGCCATGGGGCAGGAGACCTCCCTCAGAAGGGGCGAGTGTTCAAGCCCCTGCAGTGTTGGGGGGGTGAGGTTCTGTGCCCCACCTATGTTGACCCCCAAGTTCTCTCCTGATGGCCCCTCTGCGACTGTGCCTGTCTTAGGTTGTTCCTCCCTTGAGGAATCTTACCCGTCATTGACTAACCAGCCATCCTCCGGGGCCAAGCAGGGTGATGTGAGGTTCAGTTCTGTCTCCTTGGTAGCCTATGCCCCTGTGGCCTCCATGCCCAGCACCTGCCTTGGGATCCCCTCGCCAGCTGGCAGGGACCCGGCACTGATCACATGTCTTGGGGAACCCAGGTTTCTTCTCCAGGGAGGGCCCAGCTCACGCCATTGTGCGAGAGACAGATCCATGGTACCAGCCACCACAAGGCTTCAACCTCAGCAGGAACAGAAAACTCAGGCAACAGCTGTGGGCAATTGGATTGTGAGAAGAGGGTCCCTCTTGGCAAAAAGGGCAAGAGGGGCCAATATAGAATGCTCAAGTGCCTTCTCAGGGGGCCTTCCACACAGTGGAAGGGATTAAATCCTTTCATGTCCTTAAGTTGTTGCCAAACATTCAAAAAATTATATTTTTAAGTTTGTTTGTGATAATTGTACAATATGCTGTTGTAAAATATCAAAAATTATAATGACATTGTAGAAAATATCATGTAAGGATACTTTGCTCTAGGCATGGCAATTCAATTTTCAAACTGGCTGTCAATTTCTTTTTGTATAGACAAGGTCTTAGTTACATTTTCTGCACCTCTCTTCAATTTTACACACAAAGGGGCAGTGGTTTGATTTTGTGTCATACAGAAGGGAAGCTGGGTGGCTACACCTGTGTAATTATACTTCCTTGCCCCACCCATTTTCCTCCTGGATGACCAAGGTGTTTGGTATTATCGGTGACTACATTAGTCAGGGGATCAGCCCACGTAAGGGGTCTTACCCATGAAGGGTCAGGAACATAAGTCCAAAACACTTCCACATTTGTCCCAGGTAATATTACCGTACAGCTTATTACTGCTAGCATGGCAAGAAAGACGTTCTCAGGCGTCAGGCGTCTGTACCGTGTTCTTTACCATGCCCCGGGAGACCTCCGGGCTGTTTGTTGTCCGGCTCGTCCTCCTCCTGCTCCTCATCTTCAGTGGACTGCTTAGAGTCGCTGCTCTCTGTGGCTGAAGTAGTTGATTGTCTGCAGCTGCATGGTGTGACTTCGGGCGCAAGGTCCTCATTAGTCTGGCTAGTTTCTCTCTTGGATCCCTGTTGCAGTTTAATATTTCTAGCAGGAATCCACACAGGTTTGGAAAAATTCTCTGGGAGTATACAAGCATACCCTCTTCCAAAGGTTAATAATGGATCAGGTCCCTTCCATAAACCAGATTCAGGATCCTTCCATTTAACTAGACCATTTTCTTTTGTTTTATTCTGGCACCAATGTAGTTCCATAGGTGTCCTTCCTTCATCATCACAAGTGAAAAAATTTAAAGTAATTAAGGCTTGGTGCAGCCTACCCACAGGTGATTTCTCCATCATCCCCCCTTTGTTTTTCAAGTTGGGATTTTAGCCACTGATGCTGTCGTTCAATAGTGGCCTGTCCTTGGGAATTATATGGTATTCCTGTAATATGCTGAATTTTCCACCTTTTACAAAATTCCTGGAATTGACAACTTGTGTAAGCAGGCCTATTATCAGTTTTAATAATTTTAGGAACTCCCATGACGTCAAAAGCAGCTAGGCAATGATTAATAACCTGTTTTGCCGTTTCTCCTGTAGATGCAGTAGCCATTAGGACTTTTGAAAAGGTATCTACAGACATGTAATGCCCCAAGGTGTCCAAAGGAATTATGCGTTACATCCATTTGCCATATATGGTTTCTTAGCAAACCTCTGGGGTTGACTCCTGTGTTAGGCTTTTGAGGTAGATGTAACATGCAAGTTGGACATTCCTCAATAATAGACAGCATTTTGGCAGGCTGATGTAAAAGCTGATGAGATTCTAAGGCTTCTTTTAATAAAGCAACCAATTGATCAGCCTGTGCATTTCCTTTTGTTAAAGGACCAGGTAAGACACTATGAGCCCTGATGTGAGTGATATAAAAAGGATATTGTCTCTGTTGTACAATTTGCTGAACTTGTTTGAATAGTAAAAATAAACTTTGGTCACTAAGCCATTTCAACCGGACAGTTTCAATTCTATTTACTAAGTTCGCAGCATAAAAGGAATCAGACACAATATTAAGAGGCTCTTGGAAATCCTGCAATGCAGCCTTAATAGCTTCTAGTTCAATTCTTTGTATAGAACTATGACTGGTCAGTATGACTCGGTCTGAATTTATTATATGACAGGCAGCTTTCCCATTTGATGATCCATCAGAAAAAAACAAACAGTTAAAGCTCCAGGAATAGGTTCCTGCCTAGTATTTTTTGGTATAATGATGGAGGTATTATATAAAAATTGTAGTAATTTATCTTTTAATAGGTGACAGCTAAGTTCCCCTGAATATCCACTTAACCCAATTTGCCAATTTATATCATTCTGAAATAACATTTCTAATTGCTTCGTAGTGAGGGGGAGGTAGATACACTGGGGCTCTTCCCCTCTAAGCTGTTTATACCGTTTCCTAATTTGAAACTACATATGTAACTGCAGTTTTAGAGGATTGATGTCCCAGATGGACCCATTCAATAATGGCAGGAGAATTTTTATTTTGAAAGATGACTCCAGTGGGACTATTTGCAGTAGGATTAATTTGTCCCAAGAAAGGTAATTCGGGCTGTACCCGTGCTACATGAGCTGAGGAAATTGCTCAACCCTTAGCAACTCATTCCTAGCTTCATCTGTTAAAGTTCTGGGAGAGGAAAGATTAGAGTCAACTCTAAGTAAACTAAATAAATTTGTCATTTCTCCTGTAGAGATCTTTAGATAAGGTCTTAACCAGTTAATGTCCCCTAATAATTTCTGAAAATCATTTAAAGTTTTAAGACAGCCGAAACCGGTTTGGCTCAGTGGATAGAGCGTCGGCCTGCGGACTGAAAGGTCCCAGGTTCGATTCCGGTCAAGGGCATGTACCTTGGTTGCGGGCACATCCCCAGTAGGGGTTGTGCAAGAGGCAGCTGATCGATGTTTCTCTCTCATCGATGTTTCTAACTCTCTATCCCTCTCTCTTCCTCTCTGTGAAAAATCAATAAAATATATTTAAAAAAATAATAATAAAAAATAAAGTTTTAAGACAATCTTTTCTTATCTCCACCTTCTGAGACCTAATGCATTGTCTATCAATTACAATCCCTACGATATTTGAAGGAAACCTCTCTATTTCCTTCCAAAATAATTTCCAGACTATAGTTTCATTTAAAAATCTTTGCCACATGAAACAATTTCTCTTAAGGTTATGGTGACCACTAGTATGGATTAGATTTAATATTTTAATAACAATCCTCAGTTTATCCTGGAATACCAGTGAAAGAGATTTCAAAATTTTCAAATTTCTCCTTTTTATTAAGCAAAAAATTTATTTTTTTAAAGAGTAGTCCCATTAGCTAATTTGCATATACAGAGGGATCATGGGAAGCCTTCAGTCACTTCCTTAAAAAACTTATTTAAATTGCTTACGAAGACATTGGCTTATTTAAAGGAAGGGGGTTGGCCTTTGTTATTTCAAGATGGCTGGCAGTAAGCCACGTGGCCATCATGGCGGCTGCTCAATCTGTTCTTTCAAAAGAAAGTCAAAAATCACATTGCAGACAATCACTAGCTGTTTCTGGTCTTTATTAGAATTATTTATAAAATATTGGCTTTTCATTTAGCTGAAAACCTTGATTATAATTTAATAAGCTAAATTTTTTTTAAGTAATTAAAGTAGGTATCTTCATTTAAAAAATAAAGCAAATTTACGTCTGAATTCACAAGCCGAATATGTTGCCCCACCTCTAGCTTAATTAAAAATGCAGGGGGCTACATAAAGTTAGGATTCAATTACTTATAAAAACATTGGCTTCTCATGTAACTTAATTTATATGAGACCTTGATTATATTTTAAAAAGTCTAATTTATAAAGTAACTTAAGTAGGTATCTTTAATTAAAAAAGCAAAGAAGCTTATTCAGTAAACTTATTTGATACTTTATTGGTCTGATCCAAAAGTATAAACACTGTCCCACCTCCAGCCGATTCAAAAATGCAGGCTGCTTGAGGCTTTTGTCTTTCTAGAGATTCTACTGCTGTTGAAAATTTTGGCTATATTTAAGAAATATATTGTTTTTGCCCTTCTTACAGGCAAAAACTTCCATAACATTTAATATATATGTATGTAAGTAAAATATATTAATTAATTTTTACTTGATAAAGCTTTCCATGCGATTTTAAGTATCAATTGGTTTAATTTAAAAAAAAAATATTTCTTTTAAGAGAGAATAGACTTTTGTAACATTTCGGGGCCGTGAAATGTCTTAAAAGCTATTCTCAAAACCTTGAAATACCTTGGAAAGATCAAACATATAATATATATATATATGTATATATATGATTTAAAGATTATATACTTAAATTATCTTAAAGAATATCAATTAAGTTTAAACTGTATCACAGAATTAATTCTCTTTTTTAAATCAGACCAAGATGTAACATATTTTGAATTCCTAATTATTTAAGAGAAAACATTTTATTTTCTCAAAAACACATTTTACTACACTCTAGGCATTTAGTTCCCACAATTATGTAAGTTCTCCCAATTCAATCTGAACCTTAAACTTCCAGAGTTTGTAAGTCAAATATTTAGCAGTTCTTTATTAATAACCCTTTATATTTTTAAGAATAAATTTTAAAATCTAATAATTAACTTTAAACCATGTTTTTTCTGCCTGGGGAATCTGAGAAGCAAACTTGTAGGTCCTTAAAAAATGGCTACTGGCGGAAATTGGATTACCTGTTCTTCTGGGAGAAGGGCGTAGTCTACCCCTTCCGCCATTAACAAAGGGTGTAGCTTTAACAACCTTTTCATGGCAAGGAAAGAGACCTTAAACTTCCAGAGCTTTACATTTTAGGTAGCAAAATTAAATACTTAGCATTTCTCAAATCAATAATACTTTTACATTTTTAAGGATACATTTCAAATAAAATATAAGGCATATTCAATTAATAGATTAACTTATATCATCTAGACTTCATACTAGGCATACTCATATCAACATTTCATTATTTTAAATTTAGATCATTTGAACTTAAAAGTTTTAAATTTCCAGCCAATAGGCCTGGCACAGCTGCTAAATTTTTTAAAGAATTTTTCCTGCTAGGGAAGTCAAGAAACAAACCCATAGCTATTCACATGTAAATTTCAATACATTTCCTTGGGAAACTGGCCTGTATTTCTTTCTCTGGTTCATCTCCGCCATTTTTAAGGCCTAAACAGTCTCGGGTTTTTATTCTGTACACAGCAAAAGGTCAAGTTCAGCTCAAAACTATGCGCACTCATTTTTAAACTGGCCCTTTCCCCTTACATGTGCACAGAAATCCCGGATGCATTTATGAATTTGTAAAAAGCTTTGAGTCATTAGCTGGAAAATAAATAAAGATGGCGAAGAAGTGGCTTTCTTGGGGAGTGGCGTCCATATTGGATCACCACGTGTCTCCCTTCCCCCACATCCTACTTACTTTGGGGGAAGTTTCAGCAACAGATCTGGCCGAATTTCTTTTCATGCTTAAAAGACAGACAAATCTTAAATTTTTTCTTTCTTAACTAACACCCGATTTGGCCAAGATTTGAACTTCTCTTTGAGTTCTTTTATAATTTTTAAACAAAGCGTTGAGTAATCTCATTGCGGGAGAGCAGATAGCCTTGCCCTCTCCTGCCACCTTTGAATTTCTCCACACCAGAGGCGGCTTCAGCAGTGGAGTTTCATTTCTTATTACAGATTTTAAATTCCAAATACAAACTAAGATTTTAATTTGAACAAGAAACCACATTCTTTAAGCATACAAACCAAAATTCTATAATAAGGTTTACTTTATATTTATAACCTAATTCTTCCCCAATAGCCTGGTTGAAAAAGACATTCCCACCCTACTTATAGATCGAGACTCTGCAGCTGGCCGTGGGCTTTTGAATGAGGTGAATTTCCCTCACCTTTTTCTGGTGATTTTCCACACCTTTTCTCGGTGTATTTTTCCTCCTTCACTCTGGGCGAAAAATATCATCTCCTCCAGAAGCTCCGCGTGGACGCCAGATGTGGAATCCCTTGTCATGTCCCGCGTGTTTCAGGGTTCCTGTTCAGGTCCGGTTTCTGGAGAAGGCCGCAATCAAAATGAAGAGAAGCTAGAAAAGAATCAATTTGGGTAAATGGGGGGCCAGGCGGGAACCCACCTCTAGTGGGAGGACTACTCACTGCTATGGCCTTTGCCATCGCTTTTATTGGGGTTCTGAGATACACCCATATCCTTTAGGCAGGAAATTCCAATAATAGACAATCAGCAAAAATTTACATATGATTAACAGGTGAGAGTTGCTTTAACTACCAATGTCTCAACTAAACAATGAGTGACTAGCTCTGACCATTCAGAGCAATTAAGGTTGACCAAAGCATTCCGGATTCCCTTTTCACATTTAACTTCCAATGTCTCAATGTTTGGTTTCCAGCACCTGTGACCTGGAGTCAAACCTGCAATCCCTCAATGAGCAGGCCCATACTTCCACTACTGAACCACACCAGCCAGGGCTACACAACCCAATCTTAAAATGAGCAAAGGACAGGAATAGGCACTTGTCCAAAGAAGACACACAAATGACAATCACCTGGAAGGTTCAACTTTATAATTATTGAAAAGGAAAAGCACAATGAGAGAAGTCTGTTCTCATGCACACTTTGATTAATATAATAAAGAAGTTGATGTTTTGACTAGTATGTTGAGAAATTGGAACTTTCTTACATTGTTGATAGGAATATAAAGTAGTGCAGCCTCTGCGTAAAATATTCTAATGTGTGTTCAGTTAAAAATAGTTACCTTTAACTCAATTCCACTCCTAGTTATATACTCCCAAAACTTAAAGCAGGTATTCAATCCAAAATTTGTTCATGAATGTTTGTAACAGCCTTATTCACAACAGCAAAAAGGTGGAAACAACCCAAACATCCCCCCACAGAAAAACAGATAAACCAAATGCAGTCTCTCCAAGAATACAATATTATTAAATCATAAACAGGGAAGATAAATGCAAAATGATGCAGCTGCTGCAGAAAACACGGTGGCTCATTGAAAATTAAATATAAAATCACCACACACTCCAGCAATTCTACTTCTGCGTGTACGCCCCACAGAAGTGAAAACAAGGACCTGCACTGAGACGCACAGCCCTGGTCACCATGAAGCATGGTGGTCCCTCCTTTGGAAAACTGCTGTTTGAAACTGCTGTTTGAACTACTCTGTTATTCTTAGTCTCTTATTCTGTAGGTCAACTCTGTTATTTTTTTCCCACTGATTTTTATTTATTTTTCTTTTTTGAATAAATCTTTATTGTTCAGATTATTACAATTGTTCCTCTTTTTCCCCCCATAGCTCCCCTCCACCCAGTTCCCACCCCACCCCAAGCCCTTACCGCGCCCCCCCCCCCACTGTCCTCATACATAGGTGTATGATTTTTGTCCAGTCTCTTCCCGCACCCCCAACACCCCTTTCCCCACCGATTGTCAGTCCACTCCCTTTCTATGCCCCTGATTCTATTATATTCACCAGATTATTCTGTTCATCAGATTTTTTATTCACTTGATTTTTAGATTCACTTGTTGATAGATATGTATTTGTTGTTCATAATATTTACCTTTTTCTTCTTCTTCCTCTTCTTACAGAATATCTTTCAGCATTTCATATAATATTGGTTTGGCAGAGATGAACTCCTTTAGCTTTTTCTTATCTGTGAAGCTCTTTATCTGACCCTCAATTCTGAATGATAGCTTTGCTGGGTAGAGTAATCTTGGTTGTAGGTCCTTGCTATTCATCACTTTGAATATTTTTTTGCCACTCCCGTCTGGCCTGCATAGTTTCTGTTGAGAAATCAGCTGACAGTCATATGGGTGCTCCCTTGTAGGTAACTAACTGTTTTTCTCTTGCTGCTTTTAATATTCTCTCTTTGTCTTTTGCTCTTGGCATTTTAATTATGATGTGTCTTGAGGTGGTCCTCTTTGGATTCCTTTTGTTTGGGGTTCTCTGCGCTTCCTGGACTTGTAAGTCTATTTCTTTCCCCAGGTGGGGGAAGTTTTCTGTCATTATTTCTTCAAATAGGTTTTCAGTATCTTGCTCTCTCTCTTCTTCTGGCACCCCCATAATTTGGATGTTGGTACGCTTGAAGTTGTCCCAGAGGCTCCTTATACTATCTTCATGTTTTTGGATTATTTTTTCTTTTTGCTTTTACGGTTGGGTGTTTTTTGCTCCTTTGTATTTCAAATCTTTGACTTGATTCTTGTGATCCTCTAGTCCAGTGATGGCGAACCTATGACACACATGTCAGCACTGACACACGTAGCCATTTCTGATGACACGCGGCCACTTAGGCGGCCGCATGCCGAGGATGAAACATTTGCTGCTCCTGAGGATGAAACATTTGCGAGTTAGACTCTAACTCCAAGACTCTAGTCGCAAATGTTTCATCCTCCCCTATTAGACACTCTGTGCCGGAGGTCTGTAGGCCAAAATAACAGAAGTCCGGCACAGAGTGTCTAGTTCTGGGACTTCCAGTTAAGCCGGGATCTTTGCCCTCACTTCCGCCGGCAGAGCAGGGAGCAGCGGAACGCAGCGGGGGACACATCTCTGGGGGCCCTGCCATTACCAGTAACCAAATAACAGTTAACCACAGCAACCATTATCTACTGTTCTGGGGTGTCATGGATTTCTAATCCATTATTACTGAGATAAGTGAGGGGGAGACTGAGAGAGGCGAGGGTTTGTGGCGTGCTATGGGTGCCATTTCCCGCCATTAGAAATAGCGGCAGCCATTTTACTTCACATAAGGAACACCATCTTGCTCCATAGTGCAGACTCCATTTCACCACTATTACTGTTGTGCATCCTTATTAACCCCTATTTCTGCTTATTAACCCTGCCCTTTCCTAAAATACAGTTATATGCACCATTTTGTGGTTAGTTAGGCTAGTTAACCCCTAATTGCCTGCAGGCCTAATAAGCTATCTATAATTCTATCTTCTGTCACTGCCCCCCTGATGGAGGACCCAAAAAATAAAAAACTAAAGTTAAGTAAAGGAAGTGGTAGTAGCAGTGGCCGACCCTTTCAAGAGACATGGACCGAGATGTATGGCTTTATAGAAAAAAATGGCAGATCATTTGCGTTCTATGTACTGAAACAGTAGTAAGCAGAACGTGGAATATAAATAGACATTTTGAAACTAATCATTCCCAGCTCTTGGGAAAAAAGTGAGGATGAAAGGAAGGAATACATTTCCAAGCAGCTACACCTTTATAAGAGCCAATCTAATTCCATCCTTAAATTTATGAAAGGCTCTACAAATTTAACATCTGCAAGTTTGAGCATTGCTCACTCTATAGCTCAGCATGGAAAAGCGCTCAGTGAGGGAGAATTTATTAAAGAAACTCTCCTAAGATGTGCACCAGTTCTATTTCACGATATGCAGAATAAAGATGCAATTATTAAGACAATATCTGAGTTACCACTCAGTAGAAATATCATAAAAGACAAAATAATGAGACTGAACACAAACGTACAACATCAATTAAAGAGAGACATAAGGAAGTGTAAATATTTTTCGATTTCTCTTGATGAAACTACTGATGTCACATCACGTGCTCAGTTGGCCATTATTGGTTGATATTCTGATGGTCTCACAATGAGAGAAGAGTTAATAAAGCTAGTATCAGTGTCAACAAGTAAATCAGGAAGCGAAATATGTAAGGTTGTTATACAAACATTTCGTGACCTAAGCATTGATATCTCTAAAGTTGTGTCAGTGATGACAGATGGGGCACCATATATGGTGGGGGAAAAAGTCGGATTTGTCAAATTGTTTACAGAAGCTATTGGACATCCGATTGTGCCTTTTCATTGTATTATCCATCAGGAGGCTTTATGTGCCAAGGCAGGATTCACCGACTTAAACGACTCAATGTCAGTTGTTACAAAAATAGTTAATAGCTGCTCGCCCCCTTCACAAGTGAGAATTTTCAGCACTTTTACTGGAGATTGATTCCACCTACAGTGGACTGCTGATGTACAATAATGTAAGATGGCTGAGCTGAGGCAAAGTTCTTGAGCGCTTTGTGGAGTGCTTTGAAGAAATTAAGGTATTTCTTGACGATAAGGATCTGGGAAACTTTCCTCAGCTTAATGATGATAAGTGGGTCCAACACCCTGATGTCTCTCTGTTCATATTAATGAACTGAACTTAAAGTTAGAAGGTTTTGGCAAAAGTATTGACGTTATGTTTGGATACATAAAAGCTTTTGAAAGTAAAGTTAAAATTTTCAAGCAAGATGTAGAAACTAAAACTTATAAATATTTTCCTTGAGTAACAAAGTATTTTGAGAAGGCCAGTGCAGCTGTACAAAATGAAATGGAACTCTTGCATATGAAGTACCAGCATGTTTTAGACTCGTTACTTGACCAGTTTAGTGATAGATTTAGTCAATTTAGAAGTCTAGAACAGACCATGAAATAATTAAGTATCCTGATGTAGTAGTCTACAGTAGTTTGGAATTACATGATTTCCAATGGATGCAAATTGATGATTTGGAGATGCAACTTGCAGAATTTCAAGACAGTATCTGGGCTCAGGTGTTTGTCGACTTGAGGTCAAAGCTTGAGAATCTGGAAAGGTGCCGCTTGGAGAATCAAGAGGAGTGCCACTACGAACAGGAAATTTGGAGTGCATGGAACCGACTACCAGACACTTTTAGCACCCTGGAAAAATATAGCAATGGCTTTACTCACAATTTTTCCCTCTACATACTTTTGTGAGGCCTTATTCTCAGCGTTAAATAATATCAAAACCAACAAAAGAAACAGATTGACAGATGAAGTTAGTAGCGCTTGCTTGGGCCTGAAGTGTACAAAATACCAACCTTCAATTGAAGATTTAGCCAATGAAATTCAGCAACAAAAAAGTCACTAATAGGCAGGTTAGTTAAAGAATTCCCCCTCCCCCTCACTTATCTTAGTTCATGGCACCCCACACAAGTTAAATAATATCAAGACCAACAAAAGAAACTGACTGACAGATGAACAAAGAAGTCACCAAGCAGGTAAGTTAAATATTTAGTTTTTGGTTTATTAAATACAATTATATATAACAATTATACATTTATGTTATTTAAACTATAAATATCGCGAAATAATGTTTTTTCCTCAAAGTGACACACTACCCGAGTTATGCTCAGTTTTTTGGCGAAGTTTGACACACCAAGCTCAAAAGGTTGCCCATCACTGCTCTAGTCTGCTGTTGGATCTCTGTATATTATTTTTTATTTCAGTCAGTGTACGCTTAATTTCTAGTTGGTCCTTTTTCATATCCTCGAGGGTCTCACTAAATTTATTGGCCTTTTCTAGAAAATTCTTGAAAAACCTTATAAACGTGGTTTTGAACTCTATATCCAGTCATTTGCTTTCCTCCATTTCTTTCATTTTGTGACCTGTTTCTTTGTCTTTGCATTTTGGCTGCTTCCCGGAATTGATAGAGTGGCTTTGTGTGCTAGGTGTCCTATATGGCCCAGTGGCTCAGCCTCCCCAGTTACCTGAGGTGGACTCTCTTGGTGCACCCCTTTGTGAGCTGTGTGCACAGTGTTGTTGTAGTTAAGCCTTGATTGTTGTTGGTATCACTGGGAGGAATTGACCTCCAGGCCACTTGGCTGTGAGGATCAGCTGTATCTATGATGGGAGAACTTCTGTGCTGGAGACACCTTTATGGGACAAGACTTGCAAAAGCCTCTGTGATCAGCTTGGATGGAGCAGAGTCTCAGGGAGGAGCAATCAGCAATGGCTTCGTGGGGCAGGATCTCAGGGCGGCACAAACAGTGATGGCTTCCCGTCAGCCCTACCCCAAGAGGCCCCTGGTTCTCAGCGTCCCGCGGCAATCGCTACAAGCACCTCTGAGAAAAAGCCGCCCTCGAGCCTCGCCCGCTGCCAGACAGTACAGTTTCTCCCCAAATGAGTCTGGGTCCCCAGAGTCTCGCCCGGAACCGGAGTTCAGAGCAGTCGGGAGCTTCCATCTCCCTCCCACTTGAGAAAGCCAGCTGCACAATCAGTTGCCAGCCCTCTCCACGCACGCCTCTGCACCTCTGCCCTCTGCAGCTCCTGTGAGTCTCAGTGCACTTTTCTCTTTCTTTCTAGTTGTAGAATTTCCACTCAGCCAGCCTTCCTATGGTTCTGGATGATGTCCGTTTTGTCTTTTAGTTGTAGTTTT
This sequence comes from Eptesicus fuscus, assembly GCF_027574615.1. Lineage (NCBI taxonomy): Eukaryota > Metazoa > Chordata > Mammalia > Chiroptera > Vespertilionidae > Eptesicus > Eptesicus fuscus. Next base: position 108,287,569 of record NC_072479.1, on the reverse strand, counting down.
GAAATTGTTGTGCGAGGCAGCAGTTTAGGTGTTTATCTATGCCGCCATCTTGGTTTTCTCTATAAGATAGTCTCTTATTCTATAAAATATAACTTGCTTTTTTAGCTTGAATAATAGAAAAAATAAACTTAATTGTCTGACCTTGCAAGCTAGCCATTTAGCATAAGGGACTGATACACTGATACTGATGCCAAGTGTCTGTATAGATATGTACCCAAAGTTACAGATGTCTATATAGATATGATATGTACTCAAGGTTACAAGTTGTCTGTAAAAATAACTTCCACAAGGACCTGAAAAGATATAAAAAAAGAGTGCTTCCTCCTTTGGTATTCAGAATTTGACAGAGGTAATCTTCTCTGAACCTGCACGAAATAAAGATGACTCCCTAACTCATTGGCTCATTAAGGCGTCTTGTCTGGCTCACTGATTTGCGATACAACAACCACAGCGCCATCCACATCAGCAGGAGGTGTTGGCGGATGGGGAAGGCATCTGTAAGAAAGGCAGGACAGAGGCCAGCCAGCACTCCCACCAGAACCAGGCCTGGCCCCCACAAAAGAGCAGTGCAGGGTCTGGCCCAACAAAGACATCAAGCCAAGCTTGCTGTGTCCTTTGACAGCTCTCAGCTTGTAGGAGGCACAGTGCGTGCAAGATCGAGAGTGTGAGGGACCCACTCTCCCTGAGTAACTCAAGAGCAAATGCAGTATTTGCAAATATCCAGAGGGCCATCCTGGACCCCCTCCTCCATATCCAAGCTATAACCAACTCCTGGCACTTTTCCCTCTCAAATCTCTCCAGTCCACCACCCCAGTACCACACTGGGCAGCAGCCTCCTCACAGGACCCCCTCCTCTTATCCCTTCAAGGAGCATTTTGCTCTCAGGATAGATATCAACATTCCCCCCCGCTGATCCCAACCCCACCCCATCATGGCCTGCTAGGCTTTGCATGCTGTGGCCTTCCTGTCTTTCCAAGGTCGCCTGAGACCCCTCTTCCTTTAGCTTTCCTTCACTCTGGCCTCATGAGCCTTTCAGCTCCAAAACACTTTATTGCCCTGACGGCCTTGGTGTGGGGTTTTCCCCTGGTTGGCCTCTGCTCAGCCCCTAGACTTCCCAGCCCTGATGCCTTTTCTCCCGCCTCCTAGAGCATTTCCTTCAGAGGATCCTCCGGAACGTTATTAGTGCAGGCATTTGGTTCACGCCTGCCTGCCCACAGGGCACTCAGCTCCTCGAGGGCACCTCCGCTTTGCTCTCGCGGTAGCCTCAGTCCCTGGAAGGAATAGCTGGCCTGGCGCACACCTCCTCCTCACACGGATCCTTGCAGACAGAATCAATGAATGCACCTGGGCAGGCGGTGCGCTGCCGGCTGTGCCGAGGGAGGGCTAGGCTCCCTGCTCACCCAGACTCGGTCGTGGCTGTCTCGATTCATGGTTAATAACAAATGTCGACGCATAGAGAAATGAACTCAAATTCACCCACCGGAGAACTACAAACTTTAGACCTTTCCAGTCACGTGCCTCCCGCCCCTTAAGCGCCACCCTCCACCACTTTGCTGACGGCGGTGGCCGAGCCGGGTGTCCCTGGGCCCAGCGGCAGCCTCCGCACCAGGGTCCCAACGCCCGCAGGGGGCCTCCCCTGGGGTCCTACCCCCACGCCTGAGGCCCGCCGTCCCGCCACCCCAGGAAGCCTGAGCGCGGAGGCCCCGATATAGTTCCGGGTCCGCTGACCCAGACTCTGGCCTCCACAAGCCCAGGCCGCCCGCCGCCCGCCCCCTCCCGCCGGCACCGCGCTAGGCAGCCGCGCCCCGTGGGGTCCTTCAGGCGTCGACCGGCCAGCCCTCGCGGAGGTCCTAGCGCCGTTGCGTAGCAGCTGTGGGGACGCGGCCGAGTACGAAGCCGGTGCGGCGCAGCGTGAGCCCCGCGGGTCCGAGCGGGCGGGTCCTAGGGGTGCGGGTCCGCAGGGCCGCCCCGGGCACCCAGGATGGAGAGCAGGGCCCGAGAGGTGCGGGCGGCGGGTCCCAGACTTGTCCGCCGCCCCCAGATGTTTGTTGAGGGAGGGAGTTTGCCGCTGGGTGCGGAGGAGCGGCCCACCGTCGCAGGGTTCGCGGGCGGCCACTCCGTGCGCTGCTGGGGTTGCAGGCGCCTCGCTCGGGTCGGCCGGGCGGCATCACGCGGGCGCGCCGGGAAAATGGAGCGGTGGTGAGCGGCTTCACTGGGAGATGGTGGAGTACGAGATTACGACCCGCTGATTCAGCGGGTGTGGGCCAGGTGGTGGTGAATAGAGAAGGGTGTACGTGTGTCCTCGGACCCCTCTCATTCGCTCCTTCTTTCCCCTTTCCATACAGATAGGAGCCCCCTCCCCTGAGCTGAGCCAGGGGCCAATGGCCAGGGACAAAGCAAACCCCAGTGAGCTGGACCAAGAGAAATATGATGCTGATGACAACGTGAAGATCATCTGCCTGGGGGACAGCGCTGTGGGCAAGTCCAAGTATGTTGGGAGATTGGGGAAGAAAGGCGGGGCCCAGAGTGGGTCTAGGCTCTCAGAAGAGTTCTCTGTGGAAGTCATGAGAGTCGTTTGGCTGGAGCCCAGGTGTGCACTGGGGGAATGGGGAGAGTAGGGGATCACATCAGCACCTGTGGAGGCTCACGTCATAGGACTAAGGAAGTTGAGCTTTTTCCATGAGCACTGGCACACAGTGTGGAGCAGGTCACCCTAGACACCACTGGAGGAGTCCAGGGTGAAGAGGGAGAACTGGGGTGTACCTGTATGTGGTTGTGGACTGAGAGACTGAAGTTGGAGGAAGTGGGGATGCAGAGAGGAACATATTACAGGTGTGACTAGCACAACCAGTAACAGACTGGGTAAAGGTGGTAAAAATGCTTTCTCCTAGAGCAGTGAGTGGTCATATACTACCCTTTACCTCTTTGCACACAAATATGCCACAATTGCCTAATCCTTACAGCTTCCAACTACACAGTAACATTTAGTCTAGTCCAGGGGTCAGCAAACTCATTAGTCATGCAAGCCACAGTTTGCCGACCACTGACCTAGAGGGACTCACTGAGATCAAAGAGTGGGTAGAAATGACGACTGAGCATGCTCAATATAAAGATTGGCTTAATTTTTAAAAAATAAATGTTATAAAGAGAGAGATAGAAACATCAATAATGAGAGAGCATCATTGATTGGCTGCCTTCTGCATGCCCCCCACTGGGGATTGAGCCCAAAACCCCATCATGTGCCCTTGAATGGAATTGAACTTGGGACCCTGCACTCCGAAGGCTGATGCTCTATCCACTGAGCCAAACTGGCTAGGGCAAGATTGGCTTATTTTTTAACTGATGTCAGCACCTGTGTGCACAAAATTGGAACGGAGGCTCTGGCAGCTTCTCTCCAGGAGCTGTGGTCCTAGTTCTCACCTGTCTCAGGCTAGCGAGGGCACACATCCATTTCTGCCTTCACAAATGAGGGTGGACCTGCCCCAAACAAATGTCTTGTGTAATCTTCCCTCCCAGGTGCTCCAGAACCACGTTGTTATCCACCTTTATTTTTGACTAACAAGGCCTTGGACTCGAGTAGCTGTGAATGATTCTCTGGGGATTTGCTGGTTTCAGGCCGTCTTCATGAATTCATGCCACAGCACCCAGTGCAGCTCTCATTTAGTCTGATATGACCCCATTTGTTTATTTTTTCTTTTGTTGCCCAAGGAGACATATCCAAAAACAAAAGTCAGTATAAGAAGGTGGTCTCCTTTCTTTCTTTTTTTTTTGGCATATTATCTGTCCAGTTTTCCCAACACCATTTATTGAATAGACTGTTTTTACCCCATTGTATGTTTTTGCCTCCTTTGTCAAATATTAGTTGACCATAAAAGTGTGGGTTTATTTCTGGGCTCTCTATTCTGTTCCATTGATCTGTGTGTATGTCTTTATGTCACTACCATACTTCTTTGATTACTATGGCCTTGTAGTATAGTTTTATATCAGGTAGTGTGATTCCTCCAACTTTGTTCTTCTTTCCCAAGATTGCTGTGACTCTTCAGGGTCTTTTGTGGTTCCATATAAACTTTAGAATTATTTGTCCTAATTTTGTGAAGTGCGCCATTGGTCTTTTCATGGGAATTGTGTTGACATTATAGATTGCTTTGGGAAGTATGGACATTTTAATGGCGTTAATTCTTCCTAGTGTTGGGTCCTTATTTATATCTTCTATTTCTGTGCTGAAAAGTAGTCCATTGTTGAGACTTGCTACATTTTCATTTACTTCAAGCACATCTGCACTTGCTCAGTGGTGCATTTTTATGAAGTTGCTTTATCAGCCTTGTCAGATGATTGCAACATCTGGCTTGTCATAGTTTTGGTGTCTCATTTTGCATTCTGTTGGAGGGTTTCCTGGTTCTTGGTATGATGAATGATTTTCTGCTGAAACTGGGACATTTTGAATATTGTGTTATTTAAACTTCTGTCTGAGTTGTCTTCCTGTGGTGCTCTTCACTGGGGAAGGAGGAGGGGCCGCGCCACCCCCACCCACCACCTTTGACTGTGGGATCTCAGCTGACACTATGGGGCGAGGGAGCCTCGTTACCATCTGTAGGGAAGGAGTCCACTCTCTACCTGGCCTTGTTGGACACTAGTTACAGTCTCAAAAGCATGAAAGTCTGCTCAGCTCCTCACTCAGTCTTTGCTTGTGGGGGTGAGGGCATGGCTACAGTTTGCCATGGTGTTTGGACAGTGGTTATAGTCTAAATGTTTTTTTTTCCTAGGCCCTGGGGATGCAGAAATAAACTAGAAATTCAAAAAGTGCTTCCATGTGCATTCTGCTCTATCTGAGAGATATCCTAAGTAAAATATGTATGTTTCCGTTGGTGCTACCTGCGGGGCAGCGAGGCACTGCAAGTTGAGATAGAACTTACCTGCTTGTCATAAATATGATCATCGGGGAAGGTCTCATTGCTCAGGTGACCTTTGACCAAAGCCTGGAAGACCTGCAGAATGTGGGGGAAACAGGTTTCAGGCTGGGGGCACAGCCTTCCTGGCCTCAGGTTTCCCATTCATAACACAGGGGTGACTGCGGTGTCCACAGTGCAGAGGTGGAGATAGTGGATCTCCAAGCCTCACAGGGCTGGTGCACACAGCAGCGTGAGCTGTTAGGTCATGGAGGTTAGTCATGCAAGTCCCAGGTTCCAGGCGTGAAGAAGGAGGGATGGCACTAACTAGGTCCCTCGGCCGGATCAGAGTTAGGTGGGTTAAACAAGTTCAGTTTTAGATCTATTGAGTTGACTATGGTCCACACAGATCTCCAGCATAGACATACCGCAGAGCTCAGGTGATGGGTCTTTACTTTTCAACTAGTGTTGCTGATCAGCTGCTGTGGTGCCTGCCCGTGGGCAGAACAGCTGTGCATGCCGGCAACTTCAGGGGAGTCAGGAAGAGGGAGGTCCTGGGCATCATCCTTAAAGGGAACCTGTGTGGCTGAGGATTGAATGGGAGGGGCCACAGGTGACTTCAGCTGGTGACCCCCGGGGGGATGTGCCTGACCACCGTGCACGTTCTCCTTACAGACTCATGGAGAGATTTCTCATGGATGGATTGTATCCTTCAAGGTTTGAAATGCTCCTGTTGCCCAGCCTTCCCACCTCCTGCCAGCCCACCCCTTGCCCCAAGGTCCAAGGACGAGGGGTAGGTGGGAGAATGCACACGTATCACTCCCGCTGGTTTCTCACTGGCCCATGTGGCATCACACGCAGTCGATGCTGCGTATTTTAGGCCTTACTGGTATTTGGATTTGCTATATATTAGGAGGGCGGTAGAGTGGCTAATAGTGCCTGCCAAAGGCCTGCATCCCTGTGCAAATCACTTTACCTCTCTGACCTCAAAGCTTGGGCTCCTGATATTTAACTATTCTCTGGTGTGAATGAGCTCTATGAAGTATGAGCTGCCATCCCCACCCTCTCCCCATGAATTGTTCACGCTGCAGGTTGGGAGTGAGACCTGCCTGGCAACCAGCATAGTTTACAAAGCTTCCCAGGTGAACCCACTGGGAACTGTGGGTGAGAGGAGGCCGTAGCCATCGGGGAGTTGGGGTGTTTCTTGCCTCACCTTCCATCAGGTCTCCCTTACACCCACCTACTTGTATGTCCTGCGTCCCAGGGGTCACCACCCATGTCTTGCTGCTTCAGGAAGGGTTACCCCCAGGGGTCCTGTTGGGGTTTCACACACAGGCCAACTACAGTTCACAGCTGGTCAGCTGTCTGGCTTGTGGTGGCTTTCTTCCCTGAAACGCTCATATTGCTAAAATTGCATTTTCCAAACACGTGAAGCTGCTTATGACACCGATCAGTAAAATTCCGTTCCAGGGCTCCCCTCAGACCCAGGTGGCCAGGGCACGCTGCCAGGCTCTCCCACTCATCCACGCCCATGGAGCTTGTGCCAGAGATACCTGAGACTGATTCATTCCATTTAAAACCGAAATAATGCCAGAAAGAAAAGGAGAGAGAGGGCCCATTCTGTCACACCAACCTCTCCCCTTTTTGTTCACCTTTGCTCCTTAACCTGACCACAGTCAGCCCCAGCAGCTATCCACGTACGCCCTGACCCTGTATAAGCACACAGCCACTGTGGATGGCAAGACCGTTCTTGTGGGTGAGCAGCACAATTACTCCAACTCTCAGGCAGGGGGTCGGGGGTAGAGGGGGGAGACAAGGTCTGAGGGAGAGAGTGCAGCGGGAGGAAATGAGACCCCAGCAGGGATGCAGGTGAGGGGTGGCAGGAAGGCCACCCACTGAGAGCCTGGAGGCCTGCGAAGAGAGGAAGATGCAGGGGCTCAGTTCCAGTGCTCTGACCTGCTGTTCTGATGGAGCCAGCGTCCAGAAATAACAACATGGTCTGAAAATTCTCCTCCACAAAGGCCTCGGACTTACCGTGAGGTGACAGCCTTCCCTTGGCCAGGTCCAACATCCTGCCTGACTGTGTTCACCATTTGCAGTCACCACACAGGGGGATATGGGGGTGGGAGGGAGCTTCTCCTTCTTGGGGCTTCCTGTCTGCATTCTCCATCCTCCTGGCCCTTTTCCTCCTCTCATCCACCCCCCCACACAGGTGTGCACAGGCCTCTCAGCTCAGCCAGGCTCCCTGGGTCCTGACAGCACCACAGGGAGCTGGGTGGACTCCATGTCCCTGTGCTTTCGGCGCAGACACCTGCGTGGAGTGCTCAGGGTCCCTGCCCTCCAGCCTGTCAGGCAGTCAGAGCTGTGTTCATATTGCAGACTTTTGGGACACAGCGGGCCAGGAGCGATTCCAGAGTATGCACGCCTCCTACTACCACAAGGCCCACGCCTGCATCATGGTACGAGACCTGTTGGGAGGTGGGCGAAGACTCTGGGCAAGTCTAGCCTGAGGGGTGAGGGGCAAGGGGCCCAGCAATACTCAGGGGGCTCCTGAGGTCTCCCATTACCATCCCTGGTGGTGATCACTAAGGACAGACGCTGAAAGGAATGCAGTTCTCAGGGGGCTTTCCCTCCCAAACCAGCCCCTTCCTCTCCCTCCCAGCCTTCATCTCGCTGACTAGAACAGTCTCACGAGGTGATCCCTGCAGCCTGGGCTGGGGTCATAGTGTCACAGCAGGACAAGAAACAGCACTGGGAAGAGCCAGGACATGAGAGATTTGTGTCAGCCTGTGAGCCACTGTCCTTCAGGACCTGCCCATGAACTCTGGCTCAATGCTCAGGCCCTACTCTCCCTTAAGGACAAAAGCCCTTGAAATTTTCCAGAATTTTAGCTAGTGTCTGCAAGGGGACAGAAGAGGGTGGCAAGGTGAGGCAGTGAGGGCAGTGTCATGCCAAGCGTCACACATGACCCTGGAGAGCTGGGAAGGCGGGTCCCTCTCTGCCTTAGTTCAGCCATGGATGGCCCTTGGTGCTCAGAGCTCACTTCTCTTTTCTCTCTGTGAGTGACCTCCTCCGGCCTCTGACACACCCCCATGGGCTCCTCTTGGACCCTCTTCTGAGGCTTGGCCTTCAGTCCCTCCTGCTGCACGGCCTGGCAGGTAGAAAGCACCTATTTCTGATGACCACAAGGGGGTCCCAGAGTCCCAGAGGGAGCTGGGGTTCCACCCTTACCTTGAACCTCTGATGCGAGGGCTCCTCATCCCAGCTGGCTCCTCGGCTCCCTCAACGAGGAGAGGAAGCTCCAGAAACCAGATCTGGGCAAAGGTGACTGTTGGATGGTGATCACAGGAGGCAGCCTGGTATGAAGCAGATTCCAGGAGTTTTGTCACAAGAATGCTTTACAAGAAGTCTATATTGGGACTTCAAGACAACCTGGTCACTTGTTGGCATTGGTCCTGGGAGAACCATGGATGAGCCTCCCCGGTGGACCTCCTGCTGTCTCGAATGTGACAGCTGCTGATCCACACCTGCCACGTGCACGCAAGGCCTGGTCCTGGTCCATGCAGCTCCCACGAAAGGCTGGGCCATCTAGAAGTAATAGCAGCCATTCCAGCAGGAGACAGGCTTATCATCACATCCCTGTTGTGTGGGGTGGTTTGGGCAGTGAGTTTATTCCAGAAGACAGCTTGGAAGCAGGAGGCTGGCCTCTGAGGGGGTTGAGGGTCCCTGCACAGCAACTAGAGGCATTAGGGCAAATCCAAGGTGCTCACACTTCCTGCTGGTATTTTAAAGTAGGTACAAGCTACAAGTTTCAAAAAGTTAATAAAATTACAAGCTACAAAATAATAAAATGTAAAAATTACCTTTTAAAAGTTTGCAATACAAAGTGAACAGAAGGTTAAACAAAGGCTTAGAGTTTAAAGTAAATAATAGTAGCTAAAGTGAACTTCTGGAAACATTTTAAATTATTACAAAGGAATTTTAAAACAGTTTAAGCAATAAAAATAATAGACTCCGGAAAAAGTTTACAGTTTTTAACAAACTATTGATTAGTAAGACGAAACAACTTAGTTAAAATAGGTAAATAAATGAGGTGACAAGATGGAAAAAAATTAAGATTTTTAAACCCACTTTTATTCTGGGGGCTTTCCTGAGAAGGGCGGGCACAGGTGCAGCCTCTGGTCAGAGTGACTGCAGCTCAGCGGGGGCCCAGTCCCAGTTCCCAAGCCTGTGGTGTGCACCAAGCTCATTGCCCGTGTGGGCGAGTTGCCTGGGTGGCGTATGGAGACTTGACACACCCAGAGCTACCTTCTCTGCTTATTGCAGGTGTTCGATGTGCAGAGGAAAGTCACCTATAAGAACCTGGGCACCTGGTACACAGAGCTTCGGGAGTTCAGACCAGAGATCCCGTGTGTCGTGGTGGCCAATAAAATCGATGGTAGGGCCACCCCTGGGTCTGGGGTCAGCAGTTTACGGGTTTCTTCCGGTTTTCTGGTGCCATGAGCCTTCAATGATTCATCCTTCCCGAGATGCAGCCATTGGTTGTAGGCCCTCACTCCCTTCCCAGTAAAGAGCCCACTTTCTGGAATGGGGCTGCCGGTTACCCACCCTGCAAACCCCTCTCTTTCCCTGGATGTACAGGCCTGTCTCCTACCTTCTCTCTACAGCTGACATAAAGGTGACCCAAAAAAGCTTCAATTTTGCCAGGAAGTTCTCCCTACCCCTGTACTTTGTCTCAGCTGCTGACGGCACCAACGTGGTGAAGGTAATACTGGTCTGCAGAGGTCAGACAGCCAGGTGGTGAAGGACAGGGAAACCACAAGAGAAGGGCTGGCAGAGGGGGCAGGCCCTGGGACTGACAGGTAGGGGTCCCTGTGGGCACTGACACAGGGGAGCTGATGGGCCCATGGCCCATGGGTGGAGTCAGGCTGATGGGAAGAAAGTGAATTAAGGGGTGACTTTGCTGATATTGAGGGTGCAGTGTTGTGTGCACTTAAGACCAGGCCAGTGGGGCCAAGGCAGGAGGAGCCCAGGTCACTGGCACCCATGGCCGTGTTTCCCTTCCTCCCCACCTCCCCCAGCTCTTTAACGACGCAATTCGATTAGCTGTGTCCTACAAGCAGAATTCCCAGGACTTCATGGATGAGGTTTTGCAGGAGCTTGAGGTAGGTCAGGCCTCAGTGTGTGTGTGTGGGCGGGGGGGGGGGGGGGGGCCGGGGGGGGGGGGTCCCAAAACAGCTTCTTTTCAGAGGGTGTCGAGCATAAGCCAACAGAGTGGCTCTTGCAGGCAGCACCTGCTGGCATGTGCACCGCCCTGGACGTATCGCCGCAGGCGGGCAAGCATAGGGCCAGGCCTCACCTGAAACCTTGTCCACAGAACATTGATTTGGAGCAGAAAGAGGAGGACCAGCTAGACCAAGAGCAGCGTGGCAGCCCCAAGAGCCTGCCTCCCTCCTGAGCCCGAGGATGCCTCTCCCCTCACAGCTCCGGCTCTGAACTGAGAAACTTCATGGCCTTCCACACCCAACCCTCTACAGCCATCCCCTGTGCTAAAGGACAGGGACAGGGCAGCACCAGCAACTCCCTGACACATGGAGGTCCGTCCACTCCAGACCCCGCCCAGGATTGAGGATCAGTCCCCCTCTAGGGTTGGACAGAGAAGAGAATCTGGGAACCTGCTTCGTGTGTCTCTTAAATAAAAGGAAATTTAGGTGGGTTTTTTGTCTCCCAGAATAGTTAAAAGCCCGACTTCAGCATGAGGCATTCATTCCCATTCCAAGCAGCGGTGGGACGTGGTTCCCCGGGCAGCCAGAGCACAGACATGCCCTTCTCTCCAGTGCCTGTGGCTCACTGATGTGCTTAGTGATCATCTTGTACGTCATTTCTACTGTATTTATTTATTCTGTTTTCCTTTTACAGTAAAGGTTGAATTACATAACCATTGAACACATGCGTGTTTTGTGGGTCTGGATTTCACTGGGCCAACAGCGTGAAAGAATTTGCAGGTCTCCAACCACCTTAATGCAGGAGACTGCCCTGATGTCTGGAGTCACCCAGGTTAACTCTCGACTTGCTGGGATAGAGACCACTCATTGCCATTGAGTGTTTTAAAAAGAATGAGTTTGGGGGTGGGAGGGGGCAAGAACAAACTTTTCCCCTCTAAGTTACAGATGCTTACTATGATTTCAATTTAAGAGATTAAAGCTGACCAGGGATTTGCAGGAATGTGTTACCCGGTGAGGTGCTCTTTTAAAAACAATAAAAACATGCCCTAGCCCTGTGGTCGGCAAACTGTGACTCGAGAGCCACATGCCGCTCTTTGGCCCCTTGAGTGTGGCTCTTCCACAAAATACCACGGCCTGGGCGAGTTTATTTTGAAGAAGTGGCATTAGAAAAGTTTAAAAAATTTGGCTCTCAAAAGAAATTTCAATCGTACTGTTGATATTTGGCTCTGTTGACTAATGAGTTTGCCGACCACTGCCCTAGCCGGTTTGGCTCGGTGGATAGAGCGTCAGCCTGCGGACTGAAGGGTCCCAGGTTCGATTCCGGTCAAGGGCATATACCTTGGTTGCAGGCACATCCCCAGTAGGAGGTGTGCAGGAGGCAGCTGATCAATGTTTCTAACTCTATCCCTCTCCCTTCCTCTCTGTAAAAAAATCAATAAAATATATTTTTTTAAAAATAAAAACAAAACACCTTTGAGTTACTGTAAATAACAAGTATTTTTTAAATGTAATGGCTTTATTGAGGTGTAACTCAAATACCCTAAGGCTCACCATTGATACTGGTTTTACATAACCATTGAGCATCAGGGTCCTTTGAGGCAGCCTGAAGAGCCACCTCTTCTTCACTAACTTACTGGGGCAGTTCTCTCAGAAAAGCAGTGGGCTGGAGCAGGGCAGGAGCAGAAGCAGAAGCTGAGCAGTGTGGGCTCAGCAGGGCCAGCTTTCATCTCCCCACCCTACCCACTCAGGGATGCTCTGCAGGACAAGCTGCCCCACAGGTCCCACGTGAGACCAGGGTTTTGTCCAGTCAGCCATGGGAACAGGGGGTGGAGAGGTGGCTCATAGCCCCTGGGGCAAGCACAGCAGCTCCGAGTTACCCACCAACACAAAGCAATCGTTCAGCAGGGTGCCAGCAACATCCATGCCACTCCCTTCTATTGCTCAGATCCACCTGCTTTGTAAAGTTCATTCTCTCTTGACTGATGCAAGAAACGCCACCCTGGAAATTTTTTTGGTAATTTATTGAAGTGGAATTTACGTAACAAAACCATTTTAAAGTAAATAATACAGTGCCATTTATACAGTTACAATGTTGCACAACTCTTACCTCCAGTTCTAAAACATTTCCATCTCTTGAAAGTAAAACCCTTTACTCATTAAGCCATTTCTCCTTCAGCCCCTGGCAAATACTAGTCTGTATCTGTCTCAATGGATTTATCAATTCTGGACATTTAACATAAATGGAATAATACGAGAGAAACCAAGATGGTGGGATAGGTAAATACCTGAACTTGCCGCCTCCCACAACCACTTCAAAAGTACAACTAAAAGACAAAATGGACACCATCCAGAACCCCAGGAAGGCTGGCTAAGTGGAAATTCTACAACTAGAAGGGAAGAGAAAAGCACACTGAGACCTGGGGGCCTCTTAGGGCAGGGCTGACTGGAAGCCATTGCTGTTTGCTCCACCCTGAGACTCCGCCCCATCCAAACTGTACTCAGAGGCTTTTGCATATGAGTGGCCTGGTCCTTTGAAATCTAAACTTACCTATCAAACTGCAGCTGAGTCAGAGAGACCCAGAACATCTAAAAAAAGGCCCAAGGCCCCACAGTATCTTTCATTGCTTCACAGCTGCGCCTCATCTGGGCACCTCCAAAACCCAAACAAAGAAGAGGAATCTGCAGATCTCTCTGTAGCTCCTGCTGGGTGGCCGCAGGCAGAGGCTAAATTAGCACCTCCTGGGAGATCCAAGAGCCAGTGTATCCAGGGGTCAGAGTAGGACCATCCAGATTACAACTCCTCAGAGGCATAAGGGACACACTCAAGGGGCAGACTCAGTGAGCACCAAAGCCTCACTGAAGCAAGTCTTGTCTCATAAGGGTGTCTCCAGCACAGGAGTTCTCCCATCATAGACACAGCTGATCCTCACAGCCAAGTGGCCTGGAGGTCAATTCCTTCCAGTGATACCAACAACAATCAAGGCTTAACTACAACAACACTGTGCACACAGCTCACAAAGGGGTGCACCAAGAGTGTCCACCTCAGGTAACTCAGGAAGCTGAGCCACTGGACCCTATAGGACACCTAGCACACAAAGCCACTCTACCAACTCAGGGAAGCAGCCAAAATGCAGAGACAAAGAAACAGATCACAAATGAAAGAAATGGAGGAGCCAAAACCGGTTTGGCTCAGTGGATAGAGCGTCGGCCTGTGGACTGAAGGGTCCCAGGTTCGATTCCGGTCAAGGGCATGTACATTGGTTGCGGGCGCATCCCCAGTAGGGGGTGTGCAGGAGGCAGCTGGTCGATGTTTCTCTCTCATCGATGTTTCTAGCTCTCTATCCCTCTCCCTTCCTCTCTGTAAAAAACCAATAAAAGAAAAGAAAAGAAAAACAAAAAAAAAAGAAAAATGGAGGAAAGCAAACAACTGGATATAGAGTTCAAAACCACGTTTATAAGGTTTTTCAAGAATTTTCTAGAACAGGCCGATAAATTTAGCAAGACCCTCAAGGATATGAAAAAAAGACCAACTAGAAATTAAGCGTACACTGACTGAAATAAAAAATAATATACAGAGATCCAACAGCAAACTAAAGGATCACAAGAATCAAGTCAAAGATTTGAAATACAAAGGAGCAAAAAACACCCAACCGGAAAAGCAAAAAGAAAAAATAATCCAAAAACATGAAGATAGTATAAGGAGCCTCTGGGACAACTTCAAGCGTACCAACATCCAAATTATGGGGGTGCCAGAAGAAGAGAGAGAGCAAGATACTGAAAACCTATTTGAAGAAATAATGACAGAAAACTTCCCCCACCTGGGGAAAGAAATAGACTTACAAGTCCAGGAAGCGCAGAGAACCCCAAACAAAAGGAATCCAAAGATAATAGTAGAAATTTGTAAGTGTTGGACTCTTAGCAAGCACTGATACAGTCTATACCTAAAAGGGAGATTTCCAGTAAAAAAAAAGGCAAATACAACCAAAATCCTGTTAAACTAAATGAGCCCCCACCAAAGTCTTTCGTATTCTGAGAGATTCTTATACAAAATTCATGATAAGGCCCTTTAAAAAAATACATACCTTATATATATATTTCAGAGAGAAAGGGAGAGGGAGAGAGATAGAGACATCAACGATGAGAGAGAATTATTGGTCAGATGCCTCCTGCACTCCTGCACACCCGCTACTGGTGAGTGATTGAGCCTTCAACCCAGGCATGTGCCCTGACTGGAATGGAACCGTGATCTCCTGGTTTATAGGTTGACTAGTGGCCGGTGCACGAAATTTGTGCAGGGGGGGGTGGGGGGGAGGGGGGTGTTCCTCAGCCTGGCCTGCACCCTCTCCAATCTGGGACCCCGTGAAGGATGTCCTACTGCCGGTTTACAGGGATCAGGCCTAAACTGGCAGTCAGACATCCCTCTCACAATCCGGGACTGCTGGCGGCAGCCGCTCACCTGCCTGCCTACCTGCCTGATTGCCCCTAACCACTCTGTCTGCCGGCCTGCTCGCCTCCAACTGCCCGCCCCCCCCCCCTCGCTGGCCTGCTCACCCCCAAATGCCCACCCTTGCCAGCCTGCTCACCCCCAACTGCCCCCCCCCACTGGTCTGCTTACCCCCAATAGCCCCTGCCATTCCATCCTGGCCTGATCACCCCCCGGCGACCCAAGGTCCCAGCCCCTCTTTTTCTTTTTCCAACACCTCCTTGAGCGAAGGCCAAGGCCTGCTGGAAGCAAGTATCTAGAATTTATCTTCTATAATTAAAACTTTGTAGCCTTGAGCAGAGGCCAGGGCGGGCAGGAAGCTTGGCTTCCTCCATCACCAGGCAACCCAAGCCTCCTGCTTGCTCCAGCTCTGTGTCCAGTCGCCATCTTGGTTGGGTTAATTTGCATACTCGCTCCTGATTGGCTGGTGGGCATGGCTGGTGGGCATAGCAGAGTGACAGTTAATTTGCACGTTTCTCTTTTATTAGTGTAGAAGTTCAACTGATGGGGAATATAAGACATTTGGGGGGGAGGCTAGCAATCTGAATCTGTGCCAGTAACCTAGTGTACATTCTTGATAGCCTATAATTAAGTCACTGCCCCTTTCTTAATCTGGTCTAGCAAGACCTGTTTTCTTAATTACTCCCAATTTACAAAGGGGCCATAAACAAAGATAGAAAACAAAGAAACCAAAAGGTGTAAAGAGAAAGCTTCCTCTATATTGGCTTACTCAGGATTTGGAGAACTGACCCCCTGAGTCACTGTACTAGTACATGTGAAACATCTGAAAAGAAATGGGTTTATCCTGGACCTCTGAGTACACCCTGTGTATTTTTCGGTCACCTGGTAAATTCTGTACCACAACCACTGACACACACCAACCCGGCAAAGCTCATTTTTAACATGTACCATTAGGTGATTCTATTTTATGTGGTCCACACACTTTGACATCCCACACTTTGAGAAACACAATTTTATGAATATTTTATTTTATTTTTCTATGAATATTTTATAATTAAATGTTCTGCTTTTAAAATAAAAATAGATGTTTTTTGAGAAATAAAAATTATTTTTTAAAAAAAGAAAAAGTCCAGTGCTCGCTTCGGCAGCACATATACTAAAATTGGAACGATACAGAGAAGATTAGCATGGCCCCTGCGCAAAAGATGACACGCAAATTTGTGAAGCGTTCCATATTTAAAAAAAAAAGAAAAGTCCAGAAAACATCTCTTCTTAGAGAAATATTTATTTATTTACTTATTCATCTTTCTTTTCTGCCCACGGGAGTGAAGGTTTCACCAGCCTTTGGACAGTGGGGTCAGCTCTTGGAGGCCTGTGGCCTCCATTTCCTCCTCGCCTCTTCCCCTAAAGCTCCTCGTGTTCCCCTTCAGGGTCTCTATGAGTTGCTCGAGTCGTTTGGCAAAAGAAGGAGCTTCGGTAGGTTTAGTGAAAGGTGGAGGTGGTTGGGGTGGTGTTGGAGGGGGTGGAGGTGGGGATAGGGCTGGGGGTCGGAGTGGGGGTGCGGCTGGGGGTCGGAGTGAGGCTGGGACTGGGGGTCGGTGTAGGGGTAGAGCTGCGGGTCGGGGTGGGGCTGGGGCTGGGGGTCGGTGTAGGGGTAGGGCTAGGGGTCGGGGTGGGGCTGGGGCTGAGGGTCGGGGTGGGGCTGGGGCTGGGGGTCGGTGTAGGGGTAGGGCTAGGGGTTGGGGTGGGGCTGGGGCTTGGGGTCGGGGTCGGGGTGGGGCTGGGGCTGGGGGTCGGTGTGGGGGTAGGGCTGGGGGTCGGGTTGAGGGTGGGGCTGGGGGTCGGGGTCTGGATGCAGGTGGCCTGATGGGAAGTGGTTGAGGAAGGTGCTGGAAGAACCAAGGAGGGTGAGTAGAGGGGAGTTGAGTGGGGTTTGTGGCAGTACTGGGAGGGGCAGGGGTGCCCTGCTGAGCTGGCTGAGCCATCTGCAAGGCCTGGATACCGATCTTGGAAGCAATCCAGCTCAGATAGGGCCAGGTGGACGTGTAGATTCCGGGGCGCTGGGCTCGGGCACAGCCTACCCCCCAGCTCGTGATTCCCACGACCACATAGGCGTCCTCCGGGCCTCTGCACATGAGCGGCCCACCACTGTCCCCCTGCCAGAAGGACACGGAGTCACTCTCCACTGAGCCATGAGCCACTTCTCCCTGCTCCCCAGGAGGGCCACAGGCTCTGGGCAGACAACTTCTGCAGCGGGTTTTCCACTCTCAGAAACGCAGCTGGCTGTGCTGGAGGGTCCCTTGGGATGTGACGGGTGTGGCCGCCTTGGGTTTCCTCCCAGGGAGGAGGAGATGAGGAACTCTGAATGCATGTGTGTAAGTGGTTGGGAGGGTTTGTATTCTGGGGAAGGACGTACACGTTCTGTCTGGGGCGTGTTTGGGTGATGTGATCACTGTGCGAGGGTGGGAGAAGGTGCTAAAGGTGGGGGTTGGTTCTCTGTAGGGGCAGCTGGTGGCGTCACCGCCCATGTTCATTGTGACCGTAGACACGGGACCAGGAAAAGGGTCACTAGCTCAGGGCCCCGGAGTGCATGGAGCTGAGGGATCCAAAAAGGAGGTGGCCATAGGGGCCTGGGAACCCCCAGGACAGTTACCTGGCAGGTGTCGACGTTGCCTTCAGGGTAGCCTGCGCACACGTTGGTGGAGCGAATGCGCCCTCTGTACCAGCGGGTCGAGTTGCACAGGTTGAGGTCGAGGATGTCCACGCGCGCCTCCTGCAGCACAGGTGACATCTTGCGGTCTACAACCAGGGACTCGGTGGTCAGTGATCACGGAGACATGCCGGTGAAAGCCCTGCTGCCGCCCTGCACAGAGCCCTCCTCATCCTGAAATGCTCCATTTAAACCCAAGAGCCACCCTCCCCTTCACACAGCAGACCAGCGAGGGGTGGGGCGGTGTCCCAGGGCGCACGCCTGGAGGGGGACAGAGGAAGAGTCTGGACAATGGACAGAAGGATGTGGGGTGGGCGGTGTCGCTGAGAGATGTATGTTCGTGGAGCTGCTGGACCGTGGAGGGCAGTTGGCACCAGGCTGTGCTGACACTGTGGGGGCCCACAGGTGTCGTGTCACGTAGTCAGGAGCCTGGAGCACCGCCTGCCTGAGTCGCAGCAGGGATGTGCTGTGGCCTGGATTCAGACCCCGGTTTTCCTCTCCAGAACCAAGTCCAGTTCTGGCTGTAAGTCTCCCTCCCTGTGGTCCCCGTCAGGACTCCTCCACCCCCTTGGACAGGACCCCCAAGTGGGCTGGCGAGGCCCTCCCCATGAGCCCCCTCTCTGTTCCCAGGAAGTCTTGAACCAAGTCAAGGACCAAGTCAGGACCAAGTCAGCCCGTCCTGTGCAGCCCCAGACACTCTATCAGGGCCCCTAGGTTGGGAAGGGCTGGCCTGTCTGCATGGGAGCAGAGAGTCAGACACACGGAGCCTGAGAGCCGCCAGCTGCCCCCTCTTGGTCAGGAGGGTCCCACAGACAGAGGTCCTGATGGCAGCCCAGAGTTGGGTTTGATCACACACCATCTGCAGTGCAGACCGGGGCGTAGACAGGGCAGGCCTGTTGGAGGGACAGGTCTGGAACATGCTAAGTGGGCCAGAAGGGAAGACAGGACCCCATGGAGCACGTGGGTGGGGGCAGGCACACAGCCGGTGGCTCTGATGTTTCCAATCCCTTCAGCCCCCACCTTCCCTGCCCCCAAGCGGCAGGCACAGTCTGTGCATGCTCTGCCCTGGAATAGGGGTGACACGGGCATAGCGACCACAGAGGCTCCTTAGCCATTGAGATACCCGTTCTGTCTATGGCAGAGCCCGAGCCCAGAGAGCCAGGGTTTCATTGTGAATAGCCTGGTGTCCTCAAGCAGAGAGGTGTTTTCTGGATCCCCAGGCCCTGTTTTACATGACACATGCTGACAGCCCGCAGCAGCTCAGCGTCCGTCCGTCCGTGGGAAAGAAGAGGGTGGCAGAGCGTGTTCCAGGGGCAGGTGGAAAGGAAGGTGTGGAGGAAGGGCACAGGGGTTGGAACCTGAGGTTTCTTTAAGACCCAGCCTTGGGGGAATGTGTGAGCCAAAAAGATAGAAATCCCATTATGTGCAGAGGGATTCTAGGACGAAAGAGGCCTTTCAAGACATCCAGGCTGCAGCTGGAGCCTGCACTCCCCAGCAACACGATAGCACGAACCCTGACATCAGCCTCCGGGACTGCAGGGACCCCAGAGGCTGGACGTGGTTGAGCGGGTGGGCAGGGCGGGGCCAGTGAGGGAAGGTCAGCGGTCAGCAAAAGCCAGTGGTAGCAAGGGCACCTGCTGGAGACACTCTTTCTAAGGAGACAGGTGGTAACCCTATCAGAAACTCAGAGCAAGCTTCCGAGAGGGGACGAAGAGTTAGGGAAGAATCCCGAAATTACTGATTTTGGGGTTACCAGCAAAGGCTGAGTTTTAAACTCCACAAGAACAGCCTGGAAAGAGAAAGCCTAAAGGGTCTGTTATCAAGAAACAGAAGAGCATGAGAGGTAATTTACATCACTCGTATCTTCACATTCCTGGTGTGACTGGGTAACAGTCAGGCAGCCCCCTGTGCAAAGCCCTGCCGGCCACACCTTCCTGCCACGGAGACAGATGGCAAACCACCCCCCACCCCCGCCCTCTCCCTTCTGCAGGGAAACGCTGCAGCAGCTGCGATGGCTGGGGAGGATTTGGGAGCTATAACTCCCAAGGGTGGGGGCAGACGGGCTGTGCTCTGGCCTTTCCACCCACAGGTGGGGAAACTGAGGCCAGAGAGAGAAAGAACAGGCCTGCAGCCACAAAACCCCACCTAGAGCTTCTCTCCCCGTTTCCAGAATGCAGCACCGGTGGCTCTGGGCAGGCACTCGGCTCTCGCCCTCAGTTTCTCTGGCTGGAAAGGGGCAGAGGTTGCACCCACCCAAAGGCCCCCCACATACCCTTTCACCTCAACGTGCACCGAGGGAATGCTGCACAATGCACCCCGAAAGCCCCTCCCGGACTCACCGTTCTCCCTTAAGAACCCCCAGCCAGTCACCCAGCAGGACTGGGACGCTCTGGGCGGGCCGGCCTTAAACGGGGGCAGGCAGCCAGGTCCAACAAGGCTCCCACAGACCACGGGAGGGGTGACCTTCATGAGAGCAATGTCGTTGGCCTCTGAGATGGAGGAGTATCTCTCATGAGGGATGATTTTCTCCACAAATCTCTCCTGGAGGGGTGCTTTCACGGGCTCGGTGCTGCCATACTCGAGTTCCCTTGCTCCGAAAATCAGTCTCCAGTCATATGGTTTTCTGTGCGCACAGAGGGACCGGGTCATTCCCGCCTGGCACCTGGCACCGGCTGCGACCGAGAGCCTTGGCCCTCTCCTCGCAGGGGTCCCCTCAACATGTTCACCCGGTGGCCGCTGGGCCCTGAGCCCCAGGACACTCTGCACAGAGACACCGCCCCCCCCCCCAGAAGGTCCCTGACAAGAGCCCTTGGGAAGACCCCCTGCCTGCTCCCACACCTACTTATTGAGCCTGAAGCAGTGAGCAGCAGTGAGTACCCACTGGGCATTCAGCAAGGTGCCTCCACAGGCGTGGTACCTCCGGCTATTGTGGTAGGTGAAGACCTGCAGGCTGACCATCCAGGGCCATGCCCCGTGAGCAGCAGCCTGGCCTCCGACCACACGTGTGGTCGCTTGTAGGGTCTGCCTGAACGGTAGTCCACAGGAGCCACTGAGGAGAGACCACGGGCACAGATGAGGCCGAGAGCAGGCACAGCCTGTCCTTGTGCCTCAACTGAGGGCAGGGATATGGGATTTAAGAGTGGGGAAGATCGCCCAGCCGGCGTGGCTCCGTGGTTGAGCATCGACCTGTGAACCAGGAGGTCACACTTCTATTCCTAGTCAGGGCACATGCACGGGTTGTGGGCTTGATACCCAGTAGGGGGCATGCAGCAGGCAGCCAATCAATGATTCTCTCTCATCATTGGTGTTTCCATCTCTTTCTCCCTCTCCCTCCCTCTTGAAATCAATAAAAAAAATTTTTTTGGGGGGGAGGAAAGAATCTTAAAAAAAAATGTGGGGAAGATCTGGGAATGCGAGGGCAACCTTTGGTGTAGGGTCAAAGGGGGTGTCATGAGGGCCATGTTGTGGGGCTGTGACAAGGCAGGAGCCACGGGCTCCAGGAAATGTGGTGAGGGCTGTAGTTTCTTGGTCTTGTGGGTGTAGCCACAGGTCGGGGGAGAGGGTGCCACAGGCAGCTGGAAGATGGAAGTGGGGGCCGGGGGCTGGGGGAAGCTGACATGGGAGTGCAGGGTGCCATGGCCTGGGGTCTTCAAAACCAGACTTTGGGGTTCAGGGTTAGCTTAGGCAGTGACAGGAAAGATGAGGACCTTGTCTTGTCAGATGGAGGGACCCCTGGTGTGGGGAGGCTGTGGGGGTCCAGAGGTGGGAACTGAGTCACAGGTTAAGAGGCAATGCCAGTTTGGGACTTGTTGGCATGTGGGGTATCCTGGACACTGTGGGGTCTCAGGAGTGTGAAGGCCTTAGAGCTACAGCAGGTCGATGCTTTGGGACTCATCCACAGGCTGGGGCATCTCATGTCTGCAGGACTGGTGAGCATCAGGATGTAGGTGTGCGGGTAGATTCCCATGCTGTGCATGCCCTCAGAGCAGGGGGTCTGCGTCAGGCCGTGGGTCACCAGGAGACTGCGAAGGCCCCAGCATGGCCTCTTCTCTGGACAGAGGCAGTCTGGGTCTGCTCTTCGGAAGGCACCCCATCCCCCGCCAAGGTCCCGGACACTTACTCACACGTGCTGTTAACTTTGGCGACTACAGACACTGCCAAGACCAGCAGAACGGCAGTTGGCAGCATCTCCACCATTGTCCTGCCCAGCCGCCGGGAGGCCCGCTGACCTCACAAAGCTCCGAGCATCCTGACCAATCAGCAGGGCCACCTCCCCCACCCCACCCCCGGCAGGCAGGCCTGCAGGAACCCCTTAGCCCAACTGGTTCTCACTGAAATGACTTCCCCGCTCCCACACAGGTTCCCCTGGGTGAGGGGGACTCACGTGCAGCCCCTCCCTTGACCCCAAATCTGGCCACAGATCTTCAAGGTCCCACTTCATCTGAGATGACAGAGCCTGCCTTCCTTAGCCCGCTGCGGAGTCCACTCTCTACCTGAGTGTATTCTGGTCTCCTTTCTGAGACCTACATGCAGCAAGGTGGTGTCCCCGATAATTGCCAGGAATTCTCATCACAGTTACCTGAATATCACGCAGTATCCTTTCTTTTTTTTTAAATATGTTTTTATTGATTTTAGAGAGAGGAAGGGAGAGGGAGACAGAGAAACATCAATGATGAGAGAGAATCATCAATTGGCTGCCTCCTGCACACCCCCACCGGGGATTAAGCCGAACCTGGGCATTTACCCTGACCCAGAATGAAACCCCTAGTTCATAGGTCGACACTCAACCATGGAGCTACGCCGGTCCTGGAAGTATCCTTTCTTCTGATTGTCAGGAGACAGCATCTCACCCACCAGGGATAGCCAATGCTCACCTCACCTCACACACCTGAGTGTTAATAAGTGTCACCTGGTCCAGCTGGGAGTTACAACAGGGAGTTATTATCTCTCCTCCCTGAATATGAGACTGTCTCTTTCCTTCCATGTCAGGGCCAAAGGCCTCTCCACCACCCAGGTGTCACATCGTCACATCTCTCCCTGAGAACCAAGTCTCACGTGCCCGGCCTGAATGGCAGAGGTGACGTCTCACCAAGATGAGTGCTCTGAGGTTTCAGCCGCCTCATGCAGTGTCGGGATTCTCACCCCCACCTGGCTGCCAGGAGGTCTCCCATCCCCTCTCTGAGCGCAGTCTCCTCTTCCTGAGCATCTTGAGGTCTTGTCTGCCCTGCCTGAGGGTCATGAAACCTCATGGCCCCTATCTGTGGGCAAGGGGTCTTCTATGCCACACCTGAGTGTCCCAATGCTGCCTCTCCTCTACCTGGTGTCAGGGGATTCCATCTCTTCTGTCTATATCTGGAGGTTCCACCTCCTCTCTCTAAGTGACCAGGGGTCTCACCTGCCCCACTTTATATAAAGATGTCTCGTCTCCCCTATCTGAGCGTCCTAAGGTCTTACCTCCCTTACCTGAGTGTTGGGCATGTCCACTCTTCTATTTGTCAGGACATCTCATTTTGTCTAGATGAGCATCCCCAATCCTCTCTCCAGAGGGTCAGAAAGTCTCCTCTCTCCCATTACTGGGCTGGAACATGTCATCTCTGTTTCCCAGAAAGTGACGCGGCTTTGTCCATATACATCCCCCCCCCCCAAAACAACACACACACACACACACACACACACACACACACACACACACACACGAGTGTGGCAGGATGCATCACCCAAGTCATTTGAGTTTGGACCTGCATTGTTTCCCTTCCCAACAAAAGTCTTGTTTCCCGGGATGACAGGTCTCAATAATCATAATCAACTCTTTGTGTCATGAGATTTTTATCTCTGCTGCCAGCATGTCAGGCGGTCTCCCTCTCTTCCACCTGAGTGTACAGAGGGCTCATCATCCTTATGTCAGCTTCAGGGCTCTCAGGCACCTCTCTAAGAGGTTCTCTTACTTCCCAGATCTGAGTGTCACAGGACGTGGGTCTTCCACTGGAGTATCAGGAGGCCACATTTCCCCTCTGCAAGAGTCCACTGTCTTTTTTCTCCTCCCTCCCACTCTTTCTTCCTTTCACTCTTTCTTTCTCTCTCTCTTTCTTCTTTCTTTCTTCTTTCTTTCTTTCTTTCTTTCTTTCTTTCTTTCTTTCTTTCTTTCTCCTCTCTTTCCTTCTTTCTTTTTTCTTTCTTTCTTTCCCTCTACATCAGGCAGTCTCACCTCCTCTATCTGAAGGTCAGGAGGTAGGAGTTTTCACCAACCTGAGTGTTAACAGGTTGCAGTTCACCGAGTTTGAAGAGGCCTCACTTGTTTTAAATCAGTGTCAAGATCGTGCTTGATCAAATAACCAAAAAAAAAAAAAAAAAAAAAAAAGTCTTTGGAAATATCCTCCTATATAATAAAGAGGTAATATGCAAATTAACCCTCATGCCCTCACAAGATAGAGGTGGAGCTTTTGGCACTGACTGGCATAGAAACCGAGCAATCAGAACCAAATCTGGGTGAACTGCGAAGAGCCAATGGCTGCCTAGGAGGCGGAGCTTTTGATGCTGACTGACTGGCATAGAAACCAACCAATCATAACCAAGTCTGGTGGGGGCTGAGGAGGGGTTTTAAGGGCAACAGCTGTTTGGAGTAAGGTGTAAGAAAGCAGTTCAATTTTTAAATGACTGGTTTGACAGTATAGTGCAAATGGCTGGCTATCAGTCCAAATATAGGGATTATGTATTTTTGTCTGCCAAGAGCATCTTCTCCTGCTGAAAAAGGCTCCCCCCCCCCCCGCCATTTAAGCAATCCTATCCTATATACTCTATCTATACTAATAAAAGGGTAATATGCTAATTATACTGGGTCAACAGGCCATCTTCCTAGATGTCCGACTTCCTTTAGGAAAAAGCCATGGTGGTGGGGGCTGAGGCAGAGGCAGTTAGGAGCAATCAGGCCAGCAGGGGAGGGCAGTTGGGGGCAAGATCAGGCCAGCAGGGGATTAGGGGTAATCAGGCCGGCAGGGGAGGGCAGTTAGGGGCAAGATCAGGCAGGCAGGCAGAGGCAGTTAGGGGCGATCAGGCAGGCAGGCAGAGGCAGTTAGGGGTGATCAGGCAGGCAGGCAGGTGAGCGGTTAGGAGCTAGTGGTCCTAGATTGTGAGAGGGATGTCCAACTGCCAGTCAGACATCCCCCGAGGAGTCCCTGATTGGAGAGGGTGCAGGCTGGGCTGAGGGAACACCACCCCACACACACCCCGTGTATGAATTTTGTGCACCGGGCCACTAGTAGTTATATAAATGGCAATAAAAATTCACAGAGTCATATTAAAGTTTTGACTGTTAAAGAAAAGCCAATTCAGGTGTTTTTACAGGATTTTGATGGGCATGAAATTGATATGGTATTTAGATCCATGAGAATAATTTACCAGAATGATGTGACCATTTATTTTAAATGTTAAAATGCACACTTTTCTGTAAATCACAACTTTACAAGTATTTAAATATATTATCAAAACGTTGTATATAAACTTTGAAATGAAGAGCAGGACCTAGTTTTTCAAAACATTGAGGGTTATGCAGGAACAGGGTTAGACGACCCAACGTCTGGATTCCACAGAATAATTGTTTGACTCTGCGGAGCGACGCCCACTCATGGTTCTAGAAGGGGCTGCCAGGCATCCTGCCTCTTGAACGTCCCCTGGTACAAACCTTGAGGTTCTGACTCTCTTCTGAGGCCTCGGGTGGCTTCTGACCTGCAGGGCCATTTGTCCTCTCCTTCATACCCTTACAGAGCCAAGGCCATGCCATCTCCATGGGAGCTGTCTCCACCGCTCCTGCTCTTCCCTCCACTGCTGTCCCATCCCAGAGAGACCAGCTCCAGGTGCAGCTCAGAGACCTGTCTCCTGGTGCCCAGCACTCGGCCCCAGCAGGGGTCAGCGTCTCCCCTACACCCCACACTGAGATTTCCATCATGACCCTTCTGTATGATGAGCAGTTTCTAACTTGAAAATGAAACAAAAAATTTGAAATTGTGGGGCTTACTAGACAGATGGCGAGCCTCTTGAGGTCAAAATGCCCAACAGTCACAGTCTCTGCTTCACCAGGGCCTTCCTCACCTTCCCCACGAGGCCACCCAGACCTTTGCTGGCTCCCAAAGCACCTGTGCCCCTTCACCGCCTTCGGGCGGAGACACAGAGTCCAACCCTCATCTCTCCACTGGCTTCTCTCCACCACCCACGCTTACTCCCTCTGCGACCTGCACACGACCCTGGAGGCATCTCCCAACGGTCTCACCTGGCTCGGTGAGAACCTGAGTCAAGGTCAACGTTAGTCATTGTCACGTTCACACTGTACCTTCACACAGTGTGGCCAGGCTCTGCACCCACAACCCCTCCTGCAACCCTCTGGTGCCCAACTTCTCTGGCATATCAGCTCTGCAGGCCTGGCCCTCTCAGCCTTGGACCCTGCAGTCCCCACCTCTCACTCCCTGGGAAGTGTCCACCCACTCACCTCTGTTCATTCTCCTTCCACCCATTAGGCTGGCCAACCCCACCAGGTGCCACCCCCACAGAACCTGCCACATCATGGGCCGTGGCATCTGGCTGCTTACCTGTCAGCTCAGGGAGAAGTGAGACCTGGGCATGGGCAGCAGCCGTGGGGGTAGGACGACAGGGACAGACATGGGAGGGCTGACAGGCAGGAGCAGCAGAATGAGAAACTGGGCTCTAGGCGGGAAAGAGGACAGACAGGGCCCCAGAGGACAACCGGACTTCCAGCTGGGGACTGGCCAGTGCGCAGAGAGGAAAGCTTCCCGGAGCACAGGCTGAGGTCCAGGGACTCAGAGAGATGAGATGCAAGGAGCCGTGGCATGGAGGTCGGTATAGAGACAGGATCAAAGAGGGGCTGAGTCATCAGTGCCTGTGGCTAAACGCTCAAGCCGAGGCTAAGGGGGGGGGGGGGGGGGCAGCTCTGTGACCTAAGGGACAGCAGGGTCTGTGGTCCCAGTATCTCCTCAAGCAGGCAACTGAGAAACAGTTTCATTTCTTATAAATTTATTACATAATAATATTATAATAATTATTATCAATAATAATAATAATATAAGAAACATAGATCTCTGTGGGGTGTATCACAACGTCAGGGTCAGGAGGCCTCAGGACTGGAGCAGGGGGAAAGCCCCTGGATGGAACTCCATACAAAAGGAGGGTGAAGCGGTACTGACCCTGTAAAGTTAAAAACCCAAATTGAACGGAACCAAAAACCCACAGGTGATTGTGAGACCGAGTGTGTATGCGGCAGCCTGTTACAGTCACGGCTGCTGTGTGATCTGGTCTGTTAGTGAAGGGTGGCTGGGTGTGACTCTGCCCAGGGAATGAGGCCGCTGGGCCGGGACGGGGTGGGCGGGCACAGACCGGCGTGCCAGGCCCCTGGGCTGTGAAAACATCTGTTTTCTGGGTTTTTTATTTTTATTAAAAAAAGCTAGAAATATAAACAGAAACTTGTGAGTGACGTGGATGGAGCTTAGTCCAGACTCCAAACCCTAGGTTTAAAAACATCCCAGGGCCCCCCCACCCCACAGGTCATTGCTGAGTGTGGGGAGTCACAGTAAGGGGGGCTGGGGTGCCCTCGGGGGTCTCTGCTTCTCCCCAGGGTTTACGGTGGCCTGACTCTAGGGGGGGTCTCCCTAGGATCCCCCAGAGGCCTGGTAGGGGGGTGGGCACTGCCTCCAAGGGCCCTGGGGGGCACCCCCAGCAGCAGAGCTGGCCAGGCAGCCTGCTCAGGCCAGGCGGGACTCTGGAGGGGCAGGCGGGACAAACGCAGGTCCCAGGGGACAGGGGGGCCTCGGACTTTCTTTGGAAGCGGATGGGGTGCTTTCAGGCATGCACCCTGCACATGCTCCCGAAACCCTTGCACTGGTTCAAGGCCCACTCCCCACTCAGGCACACACGGGGCTCCGAGGCACTCAGTCGCACCCAGAGTTTCACACAGTCACACGCTTGCACACACACAGGCGGGACAGGAGACTTTGGGGTCTGAGGCAGAGGCTTCTTTGCTGTAGTTGCCCAACAATGTGGGGAGGAGGCTAGACTCCTCCTGGGGAGGGACCCCGTGAGGGAGATGGCTGGGAGCAGGTGCCAGGGCCCGTCCCCACCCCTGGCGAGGGTCTCCCAGGCCCCAGACCTTGCTAGTGCCCTGCAGGCCTGGCAGCCGCTGCCCCTCCTCCACGCAGCACCGAAGGGTCGTCGGGCACGCTAGAGCTCAGCGAGGGGAGAAGGCCGAGGCAGGGCCCCAGGGCGGCTACTAGGACCCTGGCCAACCCCAGACCAGCTGGAGCATCCTCCGCCCACGTGGGGTGGCAGTGGCAGTGAGGGGCCAGAGATGGAAGACTGGACAGCCACAGCGGAACCAGTAGGAGGCTGCGGGGGCAGGAAGGGAAGCTATTAAGGACAGAGATATTTGTTCCTTGTCTCATTGCAAATATAGAGTGGATTAAAATATGCAAAACGGGGGGGGCTCCTTGGCCCCCAACCGAGAACCCCAATGTCTCCCCCCTCCCCCCGAGTCACCAAGGTGTGTCCTGACCCCTCGCATGCTGGACTAGGTCCCCCCTCTGGGAGCAGCCTCCGGAAGCTGTGTGAGAGCCGGTCAGGCTGGAGACCCCCCAACCCCTCCGGCTCCACCCTCCCATCCCCACTTCCTGACCGTGTGCTGGGTTGGGGCTCGCCGGCCGTGGGAGGGCGCTAAGCAATGTACAGGGCAAGTCTCCGAGCCACGGCAAACAGGACGATTCATGCAACATTCCTGGCCCGGGCGCCTTAGTGGGGGGCAGGGGCCGAGCCCGCGGCCCGGGGTGGGGGTGGGGGTAGGGGTGGGGGCCCTGCCCGCAGGGCGCGGCCGGCGCGTGGAGAGGGTGGGGCGTCAGCTGCCCTCCAGCTGCCTAAGCGCGCGCTCGATGTTCATGCGGTGGCCCACGCGCGTGACGCCCAGCTCCACGAAGTCGTCCTTGGTGAGGGCCGGCAGGTGCGGGCCCTCTATCTCGTGGTCCTCGAAGCGGTCGCGGTGCTCGCCCAGGTGGATGCTCTCCAGCCAGTCGCCCACGTCGAACTTGCTCCACAGCTGCAGCGGCTTCTGCTGGAAGGGTCTGCGCGGGCCGGGGCCTCCCGGGCCAGGGCCGGGGGTGGGCGAGGGCAGCGGCGAGGGCGAGGGCGAGCGGCTGCGCGCGCTCACGCTGCGCACCACGAAGCGCACCTCCTTCGGCTCGTGCGGGATGGAGAGGCTGGACGACTTGAGGATGGTGGGTGGCGTGAGGCCGAAGGGCCGCCCCGCGCCCCCCGCGCCCGCCCCCAGCCCCTCCACCCGCTCCAGCGACGCGGGCTTCACTGGGCTCGGGGCGCGCCGCGCCAGTGGGTAGCGGCCGCCGGGCCGAACCTGGAAGGAGGCCCCGCCGCCCGGGCCCCCAGGGCTGCGCTGCGCTGAGATGGAGCTCAGCTCACCGAGGCTGCTGAAGAGCCTGCGGAGGGAGAGGGGTCAAGGCCAGGTGAGGGGCACCAGGCGGGGTAGAGAGGGTTCAGGGGAGCGGGGTCAGTGGCCAGGAGGATGCTCAGAGGGGGCTGGGACTGGTGGGGTAGCCTTAGGGCCAGAGGAAGCAAGAGGGTGGGATGGCCTTGGTTTTTATCCCGCCATTTGTTTGGGTCCTAGGTGAGAACCAGTGCCATGCTGGTGTGTGTGGGGGGGACCCCTAGACTGAGTGGAATGATGAGGAAGAAAACCAGCAGCCCCTCCACTCCACAGGGGCGCCAAGACCCGCCAGCCCACCACAGGAAAGGCAGCTCTCCTGGCAAAGGGCTGCTGCCCATCCACCCGGCCCTGGAGGGGGAGGCTCTGGCAGAACCCTCCCCAGTCCCCATACAGCTCTGCTCTCCGGAGACCCAGAGCAACCTGGGCTGGCTGCAGGGAGCTGCGTCGTGAGAAAGGCTGGCTGTGGCTGCAGCACGAGCCTGAACAAGCCCGTGACACCAGACAGACCACGTGGACAAGCAGCACGTGCAGGGCAGGCCTGAGGCAGCAACACCATGACACCGTCTCCCTGCACAGGCCTGCACACGGCAGCAGCAACAGCATCCACACGTGTCACAGACATGCAGCAGCAGTGGCAGGGACCTGCTCATGACAGGGACGCAGCACATGTGTGCGGGCATGCACACGCACACATACACACCCACACACACAATCGACAGATGGTACCTCACTTCCCAACATCATCTGGCAGGACCCTCCAGTCCCCCACCAGCGTGGCCGTGGCAGAAGGCCTGCCGGGGGACTCCTCCAGAAAAAGCCCCTCCCATGACAACCCCCTTCCATCCCCTAGTGTGGCCAGAAGCCTCAGGAGACTGCCAGGGGCCCTGCAGCCCCTCGAAGCAGAGCAGAGCGGAGACCCGGCGGCCAGGTGCAGCGCATGGACAGAGGCATGGGATGAGCATGCTCACTTACACAGCCGGTGCTCAGGACCACCGCGCAGCTAGACAGAGCAGCCACATGCAGATGGGCAGGAGAGAGCAATGAGAGAGAGTGTTAGCAGCCCGGCCCACACAGCAGGCGCGCGGCCCACAGTCACGACCACAGTCAGGGCAGCCAGGGGCAGGGACCCCTGGCCGGACACCCAGTGAGGGAGGAACTCCAGTGCAGTGGGCCCAGGTGTGATGGGGGGAGGGGGCAAGTCTGAAGCTGCTGGGGGTATGGGGGGAGGCCAGACCGGTGCAGATCTGGCTGACTCCTGGTTTGCCTGAGACCTGTTCTCTGGTTTGTGAGGTACAGACCACAGAGTCCCACCCACAGGCTGTAATGACCACCCCCAGCCAGGCTCCAACCCCGAGTACAGCAAGTGCTCAGCAGGCTTCTGGTACCTGATATCTCGTGTCCCCTCACACTCGCCTCTGCTCCCATCCCACCTGCCTCTCCCTGCCTCTACCTGGCTAAGGAATCCCCTCGGGGCACCCCCACCCATCTCGTGCTGTCCTGAACTGGCACCCATCACACAGCATGGGGTGCTCTCAGCATCCAACCTCCCCTTAAAACAGGTTTTGTCTTTTCATCTCCCACCTGAGCAGGGCAGCCTCTCCCTGGAGACATAGTTCTGTCCCTCCTTCCACTGGCCCTCTCTCCTCAGCCTCTTTCCCTACCGTCTCCTCCCAACTCCTTCGACCCAGAGCAGAGCCTCTTGAAGAGGCCAGACCATGCCCTCCACCCCAGCAGAGAGGAGCTCCAAGGACACCTGGGATGGGCCCAGGGAACAGACGCCAACCAGACGCCCCTGCCCGACCACACCTGACCTCCATGGCACTGTGGAGTGGCAGAGGCAAGAAGAATGTCCAAGGGGGCATTCAAGGGGGTGGTGGGTGCTGGGGGTAGTGACCACTAGGGAGGGGGCAGTGCTGGGAAGATGCTAAGTGGCCTGTGGGATTGGGCCCAACACAGGCACCCCCACCAGGGCCCTCACACAACAACCCTAGCCTGGGACAGAAGTATAATGACGACTTGGGATCACAGCCAAGCTGCAAAGATGGTCTGTGTGGGCAGTGCTGAAGCCCTCCTGCCTGACGGGTGAGCCAGAGGCCTGGGGTGAGGGTGGGCAGGCTCCAGAGTACCCGAGGAGACTCTCCCTTGGAGAAGTGTTGGGTTCAGGGAGGTAGGCACTGGTCAGAGACGGGCTGGTGCCAGGAGGTGCGTCGAGTGAGGGACTGAAAGGTCATGTGCCACCAGGCTGGAGTGGAGGGAGAGGGCCAGCACATGCCTAAGGCACCCAGAGCATCTTGGAGGCAGGAGGCCTAGAGGAGCCTAGGGAATAGTCCAGGGCACAGCAGGAATGGATGGGGCACCACCGCCCAGGTGTCTGTTTCTCCTTCCCTTCCTGTTGGGGACAGGAACTGCCCACATCGTCCCCAGGGCAGGAGTCCCAGCCGTGTCTGCACACCCATCACTGTCCATCACCCCTCTCAGCTGTCTGACTGCCCCCCAGCCAGGCTCCAACCACACGTGGCCATGCCACAGCACCTGCCAGCCCCCCAACCTCTAACACACAATCCCATCTCTCCGATGCCTTGGCAGCCCTCCTCCAGGCGGCTCAGCCAGGCTCCCAGCATCTCTCCCAGCGTCTGGATCTTGTACTCTCCTGCCTCGTGACAACTCAGCCAGTGAGGTCTGGCCAGGCTGCCAGCAGGACCCCTTGCTGACCTGTGCACCCGCTGCCTTTTACGGTGCCCTTCCCACTACTTGGGTTTCCCGAGCTGCCCTTTTAGTTGGCACTTTCTCCCCCATCTTTGCTACAGCCAGTGTGCCCAAGAAGGCCACATGAGCGGCCTGGCCAGTCTGGGTCTCCAAACATGCTCTTCCTCCAACCAGTCCTCCCCCTACCAGGGGCCTGTAGCCACCACTGGCGTCCCCATGATTTCAGCCTCGTGGCTGACAGTGCCCAGCTCCCAGCAGTAACCTGGCCCTGCTCCTTGGCCCCAGCCACCTATGAATCCAAGGTCTCACCCAGGACCTTGCATCTCACTTCCTCACAGCTTCCCTGAACTCGTGGTACCTAATAGGAAGCCACGAACATAGATGCACTGAAAAAGTGACACCAAACAAAAATAACGTGACTCCCAGGCTTGACTACTTTTGGGCCGTTGGTGTCAACAGGCCAGAACACATCCACACTCTGGCCTGGCCTCTGCCTGAGGCCTCTGTCATGTGGGAGCCTCGTTTAGGGAGATAAGCCTGAACAGAAGCACAGAACTAGATACAGGCTTGTAAGCTCCACCCACTCCAGTGACAGTGCCCACCCCTGCTGACAACTCCAACCTTGACATGCTACGAACGTCCCTACACCCCCTCATCTGCAGCACCTTCCCGATCCCCCATCACACCTCCTGGGGACACAATGCATGTGTCCCAACCTCCTGTCACCTACAAGGACATCCTGGCTCCAGCGTCCCCACTCCGACCAGCACACAGCAGGTGTCTGTCCAGGTTTCAGAAGAACTAGCCCTGCAGTCACATGGGGTTTCCTCCAGAACCCTGTCACACGTGTGAGCAGGATGGGGCCCAGTAGGGAAGGGTTTCTTGGGCATCACAGGAACTTTTGTGAGGCACTAACTAGTGATCTACTGAAGAAGCTGACAGGCATGAGACTACAGCACACAGCACGTCGAAGGCATTAGGTACTGCAGGAAAGAAACCTTTTAACTTGGTATTTCCCAAGCTATGTCACTACAAACTGTGCCCTATAAAACCAGATATGAGGACCACACGGCTGTGAAACAGCCACAGCAGGACTGAGTATTGCCGCGGGGCTCAGAGACGCTGTGGATCCCACCCCACTTGTGGGGTCAGATCTGACCACGGAGCCTGGAAGATAAATGGATCTCAGGCAGATGGGGCCTCAGAGACAATGTGGGCTCTGAGCAGACAAGTATTCTGTCCCCCAGGCTAGACCCAAAGCTGGGATCACAGAGCAGGTGGATGGCCTGGTATCAGTGTCCCCCAACCCAAAGGTCCTGGACCTCCCAGGCAGTACCCAGCAGCTGCATCCTCCATCTTCACCCAAAAAACAAAGAATGCCCCCAGCAGATGGGGGTCGATCATTTCCACAAGTTACCAAGCTTCAGATCCATGACATACGGGGCGGCTGAACTCGCCCAGAAAGATCTCAGGCCACAGAGTATCTTGTGGCTAAAGGACATCAGAGCCTGGACTGAGCCACCCACTGAGTGGGAAAGGTGGGCAGAGAGGGGCGTGTCTGACAGGTGAGGACAGAGGTGGGTCTAGAACACATTGGGACTGGGACAGGGAGCGGAAGTGTGATGTATGGCCAGTGCCTGTGGCCTCTACTAGGAACAGTCCTGGGAAAGAGAGAGCCTCCCTGGACATTTGTCTCCAAGGCAGGACCAGCAGAAGGGTTGTCACTGAATGAGAAATGACTGCCAGACTCTGGCCACCACTGGCTGTAGGACAAGAGCAGCCCCGATGGGACCCAGCCACTGCCAGCCACAGGGAGTGTGATCCCGTGTACCACAGTGCCCTATGCACATGGCACACGGCACACGGCACCCTGCTCCGAGGGCAGATAGGGGAGCAAAGGGAGAGGGAGGAAGTGCGAGCAGGAGCCCAGGGAGATGCGGGGGAGAGGCAATTTCAGGCACCTGGCAGATTGGGGGCACTGAGTGGGCTCGAGTGCAGTGATTTCAGAGCACGTGTGCACTGGTTACACACTCCTGATAAACAGTGCCGACCACAGAATGGATGCATGCGCTTCTGTGTGAGACGATTGTGCAAAAACCCCAAGTCTGTCGCCAGGAGGGTTTTGGGAACAGAGGCTCCCGATGGTGGACAGAGAGTGGACAGAGAGCAGGACCCAGGTCAGACAGATGCCGCCACCTCCTGGCTGGAATGGATTCTTCAGAACATCAGTTCTCCCGTAGCAGAGTGGCTGCAAGGATGAACGAAAATGGCACCACGACATCCTCTCGGGTCACGCCCAGCATGCATTTCCCCACAAGGACTCGAAAGTTAGCCTGGCTGCACGCTGGGTGCCAATGACAGCAGAGCCATGAGAGCCTGCCACGCTGCAGCCCTGGGCGTGGAGCTTCGCAGGCGGCGTTGCCTGCCACCCCCACCATTTCACAGGCGAGGCACCGCGGTTCACAATGTCTAAGTGGCTTGTCCAAGATGACAGCGCTCAGATGCGACCTGCTGAGGGTTGAAATCCAGGACCATGTGACCCCAAGTTGATATCAGGGAATAAAGGGAGTTACTGAAGTTGGTGAGGGCCATGTCACAAGGATGTCTGTTGTTTTAGACTGTCTGGCACCTGTATCTCTGGTAACAGTACCTGACTTTCCCTGGAGAACCTCCCTCTGTCTGTCCCTCTCAGCGCCAGCTCACTAACTGGGCGGACCCCATGCCCAGGCTTCCGGGACAAGCCTGGCCGATGACAGCCGTGTCTCCCTGGCCCCAGTGACCAGCTCAGGGGAGAGCAGGGAACCATGGGAAGAGAATCAGAAGCTGGAATTCTGCAGGAACTAATGAGTGAAGGAGGCTCACTTTCCAGTGGGTACAGAACAGATGGGATGCAAAGAACGTGCCTCCCCACCCCATGTCTGAGAAATGAAATGAGCACAGGGTCCTGGCACAACCCAGAGCCAGGGGACAAGAGCCCCTGATGCTGAGAGGGGAGAAACGCTGGGGATGACCTGTGGGACGGTGAGTTCAGAGAGGGGCAAGTAGGAAGAGGCCAGCTAAGCAATCCCTCCCCACTGCCCTGTGACAGCCCCAGCTGTCCCATGGGAGCCAGCACAGCAAATGACAAGATCTGGGCTCGACAACCAATAAATCTGAGCCATGCGTCTGTCCTGTGGGATTTGTCCTGAGCCACCTCCCTAGATCTCAAAGCACAAAAGACAGCACTTGCATCGGGCTTCATTCTTTCATCTGTTTAGCAAATGTTTATTGAGGGTCTGCACTGTACCAGGCACTGTGCTATCCACTTTAAATGGCTTTGATCGGGAACAAGGGGTACAGAGGGAGAAGCAGAGAGGATGGGGGGGGGGGGGTTCGTTGAGGCTGGTCAGGGAAGCCCACACCTCCGGGTCCTGGGCCTGCAGAGGCCTAGCACCCCAGCTGCTCATTCCCAGCTGGACAGCAGCCATGCTCACAATGAGGGCACTTTCAACACGGCCCTGCCAGGAAAGGGGCTTTCACATGCCACTGGGAGATGGAAAAGGAGAGAGGGTCCCAGAGCAAGCCCCTGGGGTGAAAGGAGCAGGGCCACACTCTTGGACCTCCGCCAGGCACTGGGAGCTTCCCAAGCCCCCACTTATCTTTTGAATCCTGAATTGGAAGAAGGCAGATAAGACAAGCCCTTGTGAGTGACATCTGAACCCTCACTGCTTCGTGAATTCTGCCTTCCAAGTGGACAGGAAAGGGCTGGCTACATTGGTCACGGTAACAAGAAGGGGGGTGGGGCTTGGGGGCAAAGAAGGGTCAACCAGTGACCAGCTCTGCCTCAGACCAGCACCCATGGAGCCACAGAGGTTGCCATGGGGGCAAAGCCCAACCAGGGCACAGTGTGGCCCCTTCAAGTTCCTACCTTGGGCAGGAGGTGAGAAAGTAAGACAGAGAGAGGGACGGGGAATGTCAGAGAAGGCAAGAGGCCAGATGAAGGGAGCAGGGAGATGGAGTGGCTTCCATCTAAGGGTGGCTTCTCCATGCACCTTCAAGACCCCACAGTCTGTCTAAGAGACTCTGAGCTGGTGCTGAGAGACAGAAATGTTTCTGGGACAGAAAACAAAAAGTTGGTAGTGGACCCCCTAAGAAAAGGACATGAGGCAAGACACAAGCTACAGGAAGGTGGTCCCGGCCACATGGCAGCCACGTGGCCACAGCGGGGAGGACTCAGAGCCATAGGGAAGCCAAACAGCAGGGCAGGGAGGTGCGACTCTGGACTGGGCCACAGATGCCCCTTAATGGCAGAGCAGCTTTGGTCCAGGGTGAGGAAGAGCTGCAGAAACTCCAGGTGGGAGCCTCCAGGAGAGCTGTGGAGCGGGGGCTCACCCCCAGCCTGGACCTCTGTCAGTTACCGTGCTCCCACTCTCAGCACCAAAGGGCTGGGGAGAGCAGCAGCCTTGAGACTTCAGATCCCCTGAGCGAGCCTCCTGCCTCAGACAGATGAAGCAAGGCCAGATGAAGGACGGAGAGGTAGACGGAGGACAGGCAGGGGTGGGACAGAGGGAACCATGATGGACAAGAGGCAGACAGGGAGGCCCGTGGACATGGGACAGGACCCTCCCCAGCTGCCCTGCTCACCGAGCTGCAGCGATGGGCGACTTCTTAGAAGGGTCCAGCAGGCCACCCAGGCCACTGGCCGGCTCCTCCCCCAGGGAGCGGGTGTCTTTGTTCAGCTGCTGCAGGCGGGAGCTGAGCTCACTTATCACAGTTGGTTTGTCGTCTTCAGGCCCAGGGAGCCCCCGGCTCTCCATGGGGTCGCCCCACAGCTTGGACCTTCTCTGGAAGAGGTAGCGAGGGCGAGCAGGCCCAGCGGCAGAGGCCAGCCCGGCGGAGGCGGCAAGGTGCTGCTGGGCCATGAGCTCACTGTCCGAGGACTGCTTCAGCAGAGGGTCCCTGAAGGTCACCGGCCCCTTCCCCAGCGGGGACTTGAGCTTGGGCTTGGGAGGCACTGGTGGCTTCTCGAGTAGAAAAGTGTGTCCATCAGCGAAGGAGGTGTGGGTGTCGGTGAGCTCCCCGCTCTCGGAGCTCAGGGTGGACATGCTGGACACTGTGGAGATGGTGCTCGTGGTCTCCAGGTGGGGATCGCTGGAACTGCGTGTGTCCACCTCCTCCACTCCCGAGTCAGCTGCAGACTCAGGGGCAGGGGGCAGCTCACTACTTGCCTTCCCTGAGGCCGGGCCTGGCACCGTGGTGGGTGAGGGACCTGGGCCGGGCAGTGGGGTGGCCAGAAGGAGACCATTGGCAAACTCTTCGGGGGGTGGCACCAGCCCAATGCGAGCCAGTTCCTCTCTGGTCTCCTCGTCGCTAGAGGACAGCTGGGCGGGAGGCAGGTTCACAGTAAAGACCAGCTCTGGCTCCTCCTCGGAGCTGCCCTGGCCAGGCCCTGGGTCTTTTGGGGCACTGCCAGGGGGCTGTGCCCGTGGACTGGGCAGGGGCTCTGCCACCACGGCTGACTGTGTGGGTGCAGGGGCCAGCTCCGGGGTGCCCACGCGCTCCTCTTCAGCCCCCAACCCACTGGGCTCCTGCCCGTTGCTGGTGGCGTGGACCACAATGAGGCCGGCGGGCCGCTGCAGGGACGTGTCCAGGACGCTGAGAATCATGGACTTCTTGTCCTCAGGTGACTTCCGCTCCTCTCGGGAGGCCTTCTCGGGCTCCCTGCGCACAGGCACAGGAACCCAGGCGGGGCTCCTGGGGGAGAAGGCCGGGGAGGCCAGGGCTCCTCGCTCTGAGTCGCGGGCTTGAACATCCACAAACAGGGGCCCAGCCCGGTCGGCGTCAGGGCTGTGCACAGGTGTGGGGGACCGGGAGGGCGTCTGGGAGGCCAGCGCCCGCTCCCGGGCAGCCAGCGCCAGGGCCAGGGGCGAGCTGGGGTCCAAGGGTTTGCCGGTGAGCGGGTGGATGAAGGTGGAGCCGGAAGGCCCAAGGCTCGGGCCGCTGACCAACGGCTTCAAAGCAGAGACCGGGGAGGGCAGCAGCAGGTCACGGCCGGTGGCGGCACCGGCTCCCAGGAGCCGCTCGTCGATGGAGCGGGAGGGCTGCAGGGATGGCAGGTCGGCGCTGGGGGGGCTGCCCTCGATGGCGCCCACCGACAGGAACACGGTGGAGCGGCGCCGCTCCTCCAGCCGCCGGTCCTTCGCCGGGCCCGGGCCCCCGAACGCCAGCCCGCTGTCCCCAGGGCTGTAGTCGAGGCCGCCAGGCCGAGGCCCGCGGTGCGTCGGGGAGGGGTCGCGGGTGAAGCTGCCGCCCCCCGGGCCCGGGCTGCCCACGGCCAGGCCCGCGCGCTCCTGGGCCTCCTCCACCTGCAGCTGCTTCACCAGCGGGCTCTTGCGGCGCTGCGGCTTGGACGGCGTGAAGAGGCTGGCGCTGAAGGCGCCCAGGTTGGCGTAGGGGCTGTCGGGGTCCGGCGGCCGGGGCCGGCGCTTGGGGCGCTCCGGCGGGGTGACCGCGGGCGGGGGCCGAGCGTCGCCCGCCTCCGGGGCCGAGTCCTGCAGGATGATCATGGAGCGAGCGCGCTTCTGCCGCTCGGGGTAGGGCAGCGGGCCCAGGGCCGCGCCCGCTTCGTACAGGCCTGCGACCCCCGCACCCAGACGCGCCTCCAGGCCGGGTTTGAAGCTGGAGCGCACCGTGTCGTAAGCCCGGCCCGGTGGGGGCGGCGGCGAGAAGGCGGGGGGCGCCCCTGAGTCGAAATAACAGGGCGCGGGTGGGGGCGGCGGCGCGGTCTGCGGCGGGGGCGGGATGCCACGGCCCTCGCGCCCAGAGTCTTGCATCGACGTGCTCCGCGGGAAGCGTCCCTCCAGCAGGGACGCCAGCTTCTCATCCTCCCCTGCGGACAGAGGGGCCCCGTGAGACCGGCCAGGCGCTGGGAGCCGGCGACTTCGGGGAGGCCCCTTGGACCCCCAGCGCCTGCCCTCGGCAGAGGCCGCCCAGTCCGTTTCACCCCAGGGCAGCCAGGGTCCCCCCTTAGAACTCAGCGGCAGGTGCTAGCTCCACCAAGGGGATGGGGTCAGGACTGGCATTGGGTTGGGGATTGGCGAGCAGGGGAGACTCAGGGAGCCCAAAGCAGAGCATCTGAGCAAGGCCCAGGATCTACACCCCAATACCATTGCCAGTTTCGAGGGGAGGTTCTTGTGAAGACTGGGGAGAGGAGTCAGTTCAGATATAGGGTAGCGGGGGGCCTGGAGAAAGTACCCAAACTCTGACCACACAACTTGGGGCCAAGACCTGCCCCAAACCTGGGACATGAAGGGGCTCAAATGAGACACCCCAGGAAGGTAGGAGCAGCCCCCTCTAGTAATGGGGGCGGGGCACGGGGTGCAGGGCTTCCCACCGAATCTGATCACAGCTCAGAACCACAGCCTGCAACCAGCAGGTTTCCGGGAGGGCCTGGGGTCACCCAGAGGCAGACAAAGGGGTACTTTCTGAGCAGGAAGGATCCACTGCAGACACAGGGACAGAAGGGCTGTGGCCAGGGAAGCCACGCCTCTGGCAGGGAGACAGCTGATGCCCAGGTAAGGGGGTGCCTGGTACCTATCCAGTCCAGGGCCAAGTAGACGGAGTGGACTGAGAGGCTGCCAGTCACTGGGAGGGCAGGAGGGTGGACAGAAATGGAACTGCAGGCTGACCACCCCACACATTTCGGTTTTACTCCCTGCTGGCTGTGCAACCCCAGGCCAAGCCCCGAGCCCCTCTGAGCTTCAGTTCTCTCCTGGGCAACACACACTAAAATAAACCCCACTCTGCCTACCTCGGACATAGGGCCCAAGCAAGGGCAGGTGAGAGTGCTCATGGCCCGCATCTCCCTGCTGCCCACCTGCAGACCGGCAGGGCCTCCTTGTAGGCACCACGTGGACACCTGTGCTGCAGGTGTGTGCACAGAGGCTGCAGGTGTCCACGGTTCAACCCAAGGAGAGTGCATTCGTGGCTCTCCATGTCAACACACACGTCTCTCATGGAGTGCCTTTTGGGGATCAGCCACCTGGCCTCCCTCTGGACTGGGTGATATTTTTATGAACTCACCAAGATGCCTCTTGCCTGTCCCCAACCGCCGCCCCCGTTAGCCAGCCAGCGCTCGCGCCAGGCCACCTACGCCCGTTTGCTTCTTGGCCTGCTTAACAGCTCTCGTATCTTCGGCTCAGCACGGGTGAACTTTTGTGTAAAGAGGCCTTTACACCTCTGGCTGACGTCCCTTAAGCTCTCAGCACTTCAGTTTCCTCATCTCAGGGGCACTGCCCTCTCCCTCCCTCCCCCATTGTGGGCCTGTGTGAGGTGGAGCCATTTAGAGCTTACAGCACAGGGCTAAGCACCTAGAAGGGACCCAGGTCGTCGTCGTCATCATTTCAGGTCTGCCTTCCACCCCCCTGCTGGACACAGGAACACAGTATATACACACCCACGGCCCATGTGTGACACAGGTACACAGGGAAAGCCGGTGCCCCTAGAAGCTGCAGGGGCTGTGGTGTGCCAAGTTCTAACTTCAGGTGAACGCAAGTCCCTTGGCTCGGGATTAAATGAGGAATCTGTTCTGATGCCATCTTGGATGGGCAGAGTCTTCTGCCCAGGTAGCAGCAGAGAGCATTGCCCTAGCACTTGAGTGCCGGCCCCCAAATGCTAGACCAACACCACCGAGCACAAGCAGTGGCCCAGTGTTCAGCTCAGTGCAGCCCCTGGGGGAGTCTCAGAGCGGCCCTGAAGGTAGGCAGGTACTAGGTGGTTCCCACATTTCCACATCAGGACCCTGAGGTTTCAAGGATTGGACCGTGTGCCTAGTGCCACACAGCCAGGACAAGGGGCGGGTACTCCAGGAGTCTGGTAACTTGTTCGGCAGGCCAAGGAGAGGGGTCAAAGATGAGCACCTTTTGCCCTGGCTGTTGTTGCTCAGTGGTTAGAGCACTGGCCCACGCACCAAAAGGTCTCGGGTTTAATTCCCAACCAAGGGCATGTGTCTGGGTTGCAGGTTGGAGCAGCCAATCGATGCATCTCTCTTACATCTCTCCTCCCCCTGCCCCGCTTCCTCCCACTTTCTCTGAAAATCAATGGAAAAAATCCTGGGATGAGGATAAACAAAACAAAATGATGAGCCCCTCTCAGCTCATTCATGGCCCGAGGACTGAAAGGTCTGAGAGGGTGGGTGGGAAAGAGCTGCCATCCGCATCTGGGCTCACATCCCAGTGGGCAGGCACTTGGATCT
The DNA here is from genome assembly GCF_027574615.1 of Eptesicus fuscus. Lineage (NCBI taxonomy): Eukaryota > Metazoa > Chordata > Mammalia > Chiroptera > Vespertilionidae > Eptesicus > Eptesicus fuscus. Next base: position 108,246,878 of record NC_072479.1, on the reverse strand, counting down.
GTACCTTTCTGTCCTGGGACTGGGTGTAGCTGAGGGACAGCCTCTGGCAGAGTGAGGTCAGGTGGAGAACAGTGCTTCTGGCAGGCCCGGGTCAGAGGGAGGCGGAGACAGATGGCCCCGGATGAAGCAGGAGAGGGCTGGGGCCGGTCCCCAAGACCCCAAGGCAATTGGGAGCCCACAGAGGGTCAACTGCAAGGATGAGGGGTGATATCTGCTCTGCAGAAGTCCCCATCTGACCTGTGGGTGGAGCTGGGGAGGGAGGTCTGAAGGACACCAAAGCTGTGGTCCAAGAGCAAGACACTGAGGCCCGGCCAGGCAGGGCTACAAAGTTGGTGAGGAGTCAGGCACGAGGCATTTGAGGAGGCAGTGCACCCCTAATTTGTCAGGGGAAGCAGAGAATAAGGAGGAAACCATGGAGGACTCCCAGGGCTTAGGCCAGTGGGAGGAGGGAGGTACCGCTGAGCTCCAAAGTGGCTGCAGTCTCACCGACCCTCTTCCTCCCTCTCCCCCAACAGAAAGGACCCGCAGCAGTCCCTGCAGGACCATGCCACCGATGATAATGGCCTTTATCAGTAACTCACCACACGATCTCCTAGAAACCTCCTCTCATCCTGCATTCCAAACTCAGACATGCCCCTCTAGCCTGCCGACACCCCAATGTGGCTGGTACCCCCTAGTTGTCTCTAACTGGACGTGCTCCTTCACACTCACCACAACTGCCAAACTGAGTTGTCTGCACACGTGCCACCTCCCCCAACTGAGCCCCCACACCTGGCCCAGGGTCATCCTAGAGTGGGCATCGATCATCAGAAGTCCTAGGGTGAATGAGGGATTGGGGTTTGGGCAGCTGGTTGGCCAGATGGGTGAACAGAAGACAGGTAAGGCAGCTGTGTGACCCTGGGCAAGTCACTTGGCCTCTTGGCCTCAGTTTCGTCGTTGGTAACACAGGTACTATAGTGTACCTCCTCAGGCTTCCTCTAAAGACTACGTGTGGCAGTGAGCATAAGCAGTGTTGGCATGAGTGTTGAAGGGGCATTTACTGGTTAACACATGATGGGTGCAGTGAGGTGTACATGGACAGATAGATGGACAAGTGGACAGGTCTGGGGGTAGATGGATGGACAGGTGAGCAGGAGAGGGCACTGGATGCCTAGAAGGATGAGCAGCAGGTAGGGCTTGTCAGATGACCAGGCCCAGGGTCAAAAGAGGACATGGCCAAGTGTGGGGTATGACACTGGCTGGAGTGTGATGTCCCATGGAGACAGGTGCAGAGGCAGCGAGACCAAGGACACAGCCTTGAGAAGGCTCCATGGTGGTGTGGTGTGGTCTCCTCCTGGGGGAGGACAGAAGGACCCACGTTGGTGTGTGGGGGGCTGGGAGAAGCCTGAACATGTGCAGCTGAGAAGTGTCCTACAACTGGGAGAAGAGTTACATGGACAAGGGGGCAGGAAAATCAACTGCGAATTGAGGTCCAAAAGAGAGGGCTGGTCACGTGCACCAGGAGGAATGCCCTGGAAAACACTGGTGACCATGATGGGAGCAACTTCAATTTTAGGTACAGAGCAGCCTTCCCCAGGCTGCAGGCAGGAAACAGAAGACAGAAAGTATAGGTGACTTTGGAGAAATGGACTGTGAAGGAAAGGAGAGGTATTAAAGAATACCTGGGGTCTGGGGTAGGGGCAGGTTCAAAGGGAGGGTAGTTTTAGGACCAGAAATATGACATGTACTCAGGCATCCAGCATGTAAGACAAGGCCCAGGGATGGGTGGGAGCCGTGGATTGGGGGGAGGGGGGTACCCACTGGACAGGAAGCCGTAGATGGGTGTGGGGAGGAGTCTCAAGGGTCTGTTTTAGTAAAGTATCTCTGGGTTTGCTGAAGGACCGACCTCCCCCCACCCCCAAAATATGTCCACATATGAGATCCCTGAGCTGGGGCCAGGGAGAGGCAGGACTCAGAGGGGAACTGAAAACCCAATTGAAGGTGGAGAGAGAGGGTCCTCCAGCCCTGTGTCCACCCGGCCCCATTCCCCCCGGGCCCCGTGCAAACCCCAGCCCAGCCGTACCTACAGACTTGGTCCGTGGAATCCCCTTCCGCAGGGAGCCCGGCAGCTTCTCCGGGCCTGGGAGGCCCTGGCGCTCAAACAGTGACTGTGGGAGTCGGGGAGGGTACATGGAGGTTCCGCCCACACTCTTCCTAAGCCTCAGCTCACCATGCACTATGTCCAGCGTGCTGGTGCCCAGGCACCTGCTCTGTAGCAGGGCCCGGCAGCAGGGCCTGGGCAGAGCGTTGGGCGGGTTGATGCCGAGGTGGCCGGAGCAGACAGCGGCCCTGGGTGTGGCCCAGGTGAGGCCAGGGGAGCAGCCCAGGAGGTGCCCAGTAGGAGAAGTGGGCAGGGGACAAAGACACATTATGTGACAGGAACAGGGCTGGCACGGAACCTGCCTAAGGCACTGAAAGCCACTCAGCACGTGGTCAGCTGTGGCCAGTCTGGGGGCTGAAGTGGCCCCAAGTGTCTCCAGGAGTCTGGGGGACCTTCACAACTGCTCCTAGAGTGTGGGGTCCAAATGGTGGACCCCCACCCCAGAAAATGTGCAAGCACCCATGCTCCACCCAGCCTTCAGCCCACCCCCACACCCAGCCACCCAGCAGCTTACACTGATCTCGGCCGGGGTGATCCTCCGGCTGGTGGGCCGCTGTTTGACGGTGGCTGCTCTCGAGTCAGCATCCGCGATGTCAGGCCTCAGTGTGGGTTCCGCGGCGGCCGCCAGGATCTCATCTAGTTTCTCTGCACAGCCAAGGAAGTGTCTTCTCAGCCACCATGACCTTAAGCAGCCTCAACGTTCTGTCCTCCCCACAAGGCTGGTCTACCTTGTGCTGAGCCCACCTCAGACCTCTCACTCCCCAGGGCTGCTTCCAGACCTGGGGTGGGGGCCCTCACACACCAGAACCCAGGTTCTGCACCAGCCTGCCTCTCCACCCTCGGGGAGGCTCCAGGGGACCCTGGAGACCCCACTTCAAGGAAAAGGCCGACTGACCCTTAGGGGGAGGACCCGGACACACTGCTGAGAGCCCAGGGTCTCCCCAAGATTCCGTGTCCTTTGCCTTTCACTTTTCTCCTCGCACAAGGCATCACTGTCGGGGCTCCAGCGCACAGGACAGATCTGAGGTCCAGCAGGTGCCCACAAAAGATGCGAATCAATCAAGAATGAAAGAAAACAGCTGACTGCCCCAGGCTGCTCAGGAAGCCACAGAACCTTCATCCAGGTGGGAGGTGCCAAGAAGAGGGTGTGGGGGACAGTTGGGAGGGACGAGGGGGACCCACAGGGCTGAACAGGCATGGAGGAAAGGCACTGGGAGGCCTGCTCAAATCCGCTGCAAAAGAAACGCTCTGTTTGTTTTCATTAAAGCTGGTTGATGCTTTTAAAAGTGGTGTTTTTTATGAACAACATGACTGGGAAGTTTTGTTAAACAAATGCGTGTGTCTGAGAGCGATCAGGTCCAGCTGGAGGAGGGATGGGTCCAGTTGGGGCCAGCCACAGGGTGCAGCAGGGTGCCCACCTGCTGCCAGGGGACTCTCTCGTTCAGGAGCCCTGCCCACTCCATCCTTCACTCAGGGTCGAGATCCCACCCTCCCAACCCAGGGGCTGTGCCAACCCTAGAGGCCCATGCGTCAGGTCACCCATGCGCCCCACGTGGGAGAACATCTGGGGTCAGCCTCGACACCTACCAGCACCTGCTGTCCCACCTCTGCATCCGCCCACAATCACCGCGCAGAGTAGATAAACTCCTGAGATGTCCGGTGCCCAACCCAGACCAGACCCACCCTGTACACTCACTTTCCTGACGTAACCTCTTTATGACTCAGTTTCCTCCTCTGATGAAACAGCACACAAGCGGCACCTGCCTCAGTGTTGTGAGAAATAGCACATACCTAGGGGTGCCACCACTGTGCCGGCTCTGAGCAGGCACCAAGCACCGAGCACGTTTGCTACAATCAGCGCCATAAGCTGCCCTGCAGCCCAGGGCACCCAGCCCGGCCCTGACACGGGAGCTCCACCAGTTTCAACTCACCCAGGCCCAGGTGCAGACCAGGGAGGCCCGTTAGAGGCCCCTTGTTTGTTTTGTAATGAGGTGAATGCCTTCCCTTTGGAGCTGAGACCATTTAGGTCCCAGGCGATTTCCAGAGTGGGAAGCGCTTCACCTCTCATCCCACAACCACCACAGGAAGAAGATACTGTTACTGCCCTCATTCTACCCAAGAAGAAACTGAAGCTCTGAGAGATAAATTGCCCAGATCACAGACCCAGTAAGTGAAAGGTCAGACTTAGCTGCCAGGCTGCCTAGAAACCACAGACAAAAAGACAGGTGTGGAGAGAAACACTTCCCGTGGGAATCGCAGGACACGTGCTCACCTGAGCTGTGAATTTAGAGGCCACTAGTCCAGGTCCGGAACTCAGTCCGAGACCCAACGCCACATGCCCAGTAAGGTAGCAGAGCACAGCTGCTGGCTGTGGGCCATGGGACTGGGCCAGACGAGAATTATTTTCAAATTGGAAAGAATAAAAAATTCTGCATACTACAAGCTAGTGAGATTGACACCAATCCCCAACAAAATTAGAAAGTGTATTATTACAGCATTTCAGACATTTAGATAAGGGAATGAAACTCATTAGGAAGGGGGTCTGGGTCCCTGGAGTGCCTCCCCACCCCCACACCAGCCTCACACACGCACCTGTCATGGGGCCAGGGGCCGGGGGCCGAGGGCCGAGGGCCGGGGGCCGGATGCGGCTGTTTGAACAAGCGGGGCCTGCGGGGGCGATGAATCGCCATCACTGCCCCTACAACTGGAGGCAGCGCGCAGACCACAGCACAGCTCCCTGGGAGCCCCGCTAATGAGCTGAGCACAGAACCGATGTGCTCCAGAAATAGTTTGCATGTCGGCCTCAAGGTGTGCACAAAAGTGTCCACGGAGGAAACTCCATCACCTCTTTTAATGCCTGAAAAGATGCCCAGGAAAGCACTTCATTGGGACTGGGGAAGGGGCGGCGAGAGCTCAGAGGGCCAGGCTGTAGGTTGTGCGGGAGAGTGTGGGCTGGCACAGAAAAGGCCCAAGGGTCCCAGAGTGAGGACCAGTGAGGACCGAGTACATGGACAATGAGAGGCCACAGAGCCACCTCTGGCTTCTGTGTGGCCTGGACTCCTGTTTACCGAGAGGTGGGAGAAGCTGGCAGAGGCCAGGCCCTGAGATCTGACAGATACTGGCCCTCAGTGCCCATGCCCAGACTCGGTCCCCATATGGATGCTGCGTCCCTCGAAACCAGGCCGGACATACAGGGAGGAGCCTCAGAGGACGTGGCAGATGAGGTCTGAAGGTAGCAGCAAGGGGTGGGGAAGCCAACAGCTGGGCGATGCTGGGGTGGGAGCTCCAGGCTGTCTCCTCAGTGCTGTGGGCCCAGACTCATGCTCTGAGGGACTGTCAGCACTGGGCTTGACCAAAAAACAGATCAGCACGGAAACAGCACCCACACACCAGGCACAAGGAAGCCCCCAGAGGAGACAGAAAGAAGCGACCTCGGCCAAGTCAAGCACTGGACACTCCCACCCCCAAAGGGCCACAGCTGGGTCCTGAACCCACCCTCCCTGGCTCCAGGCCTCCACTCTGGGGGCTCCCAGCTCTGCCTCACCAGGCCACCCCAGCTCACTTGAGCCACAAGGCCCCTGACCAAGCCTATCACATCCCCAGGTGACCCTTGCTGGGTCCTTCTACTGTGCCCCCACCAGATCCCAGAGAAAAGGCCATCAGGAGGGTACAGCCCAGGCCTCCAGACCACCCTGAGTGAACTAGAACCTCCTCATACACCAGCACTTCCCTGGACAGGGGTCAGGCGAAGCTGTGGCCCTGGGAACACAGCAGATGACTCACCCCCTTTCCTTCTCCGAATGGAGGCTTGGAATCAAGAAACAGAGCAAAGGGGGTAAGAGGCAGGCTTCATCCTCCGCACCTGGGCCCCATTCCCCACTCCCTTTGCCCCACCTCTCCTCTCCCACCCCTTCCAACAGCCAGGACCTCCCAGATTCCCACAACCCCTGACCTACACTCCCTATTAGACCAGAGGGGCAAATATGCCCAATGCCAAGTCGGTACACAGCTTGAAACTCGAGGCAGAAACAACCACAAGCAGAGACATATGCTTTTGTGTGCATGCACACACACACGTGCACACACACATTTACAGTCCACTCACACATGTACACATGATGCCCAAGCAGGTCCACTCACACCCATGCACACACTTGTGTGTGCCTACACACATGATGCTCACACACACTTGTGCACATCCACATACATTGACTCATACCTGTGCACACACGCTGCCCATGCATGTTCACTTACACATATGTCCACACATTTGTGCACGCCCACTCACACACAAGTTCACACATGATGGTCACACACATGCTTATACATGTCTATTCACACGCAATCACACACATGCTTGTGCACATCCACACATGCTTATACACTCGCTTGTGTATGTCCACTCACACGCATGTTCACACACACGCTTGTGCACACCCACTCACACACGATGTGCACATGCTGTGTACGTCCCCACACATCTACTCACACATGTGCACACATTGATGCTCATGCACATCCACACACACATGCACACAGAGACATGCACACACATGTGGAGACGTCCACAGACGAGTAAAAATTTTTTAGAGAAAGGGCAAAATCGATAAAAACCAAGTTTGGAGGTCACTGATGGCGGCACTGGTCGCCCTGGAGCATTCTGCACAGTGTGTTTCCGACGAAGGGCAGGCCAGTCAGAGACTGCACACTGGCGTGGCACCTGCCCCCACGTTCTCATCACAGAGGAAAAAAGACCCAGAAGCTCAAGATTTACCAAGAGAAAGTGGGTGAGTAGGACGGGACTCAGACCCACCAGGGCCCTCCCAGGTCTGGGTCTCCACTGACCTCTGCAGCCCCAGCACGCCCTTGGTTCTTGCTGAGATGAGCATATGGGGACCCCGATGCACACTTGCCTAAGAGCATTGGGGGTGTCCTGCCCTTCCTTCTACCACCAGCCCCTTCCTCTCTGCTCTGTTTCTGCCAGCCCCTCAACCATTCAGGGCTTTGCTTCTCCCCCATACTCTCTATGAGCCCCCACCCTTGCCACCTGCTTTTTTTGTTACCTCACATCTTCCTTTCTTTCCAGCTATTTAGGTCATCTTCTCAGTAGACCACAGGGACCCTAAATGGTCCCATCAGTTCTCAACAGTATGACACAGAACTGACATGTTAATACTGGCAGTGAGCCAACAGGCCTTATTTCTATCTTTTGAAAGCACCAACACTGGACCATAAGCTGAGCTCTGTGGTACGTGGGAAGACCCTGATGCCGGCCTGGCTTCCTCAAACCAGGTATTTCTAGAGGTCGGCACCTGGGCTGGCTTCCCAGGACAGCTGTCCTCTGGGGGCAGAATGGCTTCTCCTCCAGAGGGGGAAAAAAACAAAAGAGCCTGTGTCCAGCTTCAACCAAAGCTGTGACCGCTCAGTCAGCAGTGTGGACAGAGGCTCTGTGCTAAGCTGTTCCTTCCTCATCCTTCCCAAAACTCTGCTCTGAAAAAGTGGATTAAGATGAAGCCAGCCTGAGGCTGCAGGAGTGAGCCCCTGGAAGATGAGGGTCACACAGCAGCAGAGGTAAAGCCCTGGACCAGAGCAGAGAGGAGGCAGGATCTGCTGTTCAAGGGTTTCTTCACACAGAGCAGCCCCTAGTGCCTGGATTACAGATCTAGGGCTGCCCAAGCACCTCTTCATGCAGAATTGGGGGCTCCCTTCTGAACATGCTGCTAAGTATGACTGGGTAACAGCCTCTGGAAGGAGACTCCTGGGGCCCACCCACCAGAGCCTCAATATGGTGTTCATTGATCAGTTTGGACCCTCAATCAGTATAGCAGATCAATTCCCCATGACTAACCTGGAAACCTTGTGACCCTGAGGCCAGAAGTCTGCTAGCTTCCCTGCTGCTCTCTTGAATGAGTGGGTTTAGCAGGATATAGAATTCTAGGTGGAAAAGCGTTTTCACACAAAACTCTGAAGTTATCATCCCATCGTCTCCTAGAAGCTACTCTTGCTGATTAGAAGTCAGCTGTTGGTCTTGCCGTCCTTCCTAAGTCATCCAGCTTCTTTCTCTGGTGGTTACAATTTTTCTTTTTGTCTGGTGTGTTGTGAAGTTTTACTATGACAAGTCTACATGTGTAGATTTATATTTTATATTTCCTTGCTTGGGATTTACACTTCTTTAAACTGGAGTCTCATCTTTTTCAATTTTGAAAATTATCAACCATTTGCTCTTCAAATGTTGCCTCTTCCCCAGAGTTTTTATTCTTTCGTGACTCATTTGCCCTTTGATAGTTTATCTCCTGTGCTGCATTTTAGGTGATCTCCTCAGACTTATCTTCTAATTCACTGTTTTCTTCTTCAGCTGGGTCGTGAACCCTGCCACACTGAGGAATCCTGTTCATCCCAGAGATTTTTTTAGTTCCAGTGCCTATAATTTTTGTTTCAATAACAGTCTATTTGGGATCCTTTTAAAATCTGCTTTTTTTTTTTCCTTTTGGCACTGTCCTGTTCTTTCACTATGAATTCTGTCATTTCTCTTAAACTCTGTATTTAAACACATTATTTTTTCTCTTTCATATTCTTCTATGATTTTCAGTTCTCTTGATGCTAATTCCAATTCTTGGGTGTGGTTCCAGCTTTGGGTCCACAACCATATTTCTTGGTTTTGTGGGGGCATCAGAGCCTCAACCCCTTGCCCTGGGAATCTATATCCTGTCCCAAGCCATCATGGACTATGGCAGCATCAGCTTTCTCTCTCTTTTGGCTCTGGATTTCTTTCTTCATTTTTGAGACCTGGGGAATTCTTATTCTTTAGTTTCAAGTTGGCTACGTGTTTTTAAGTTTTTATTTTATTTATAATATTCATGGGGAAGGAAAATCCTATGTCAGTTCAGTTGATCTTGGTGGCTGTCCTCCATGACAAACTACAGTCAAGAGTACCAACTTGCACAGGGTGGCTCAGCCCGTGGCCAGGATGGGATCAGGGCTCAGTCAATGGCTCAGGTCAGGAATAACTTTAGGGGACAAGCAGGGTTCTTTCTATGTCTAGGGAGGAACCAAGCCTAAGCCAGGGTTGAAGCTCAGTCTAGAACCAGGATCAGGGTCAGGACTGGGTTAGATCCTGGCTGAAGCCAGGGCAAAGTCTGGGACTAGGACAGAGTTTAGACTGTAGAAGGACAGAGCACATTAACAGTCATGTGACTAGGACACGCTCATGATGAGGATACTGATGGTCACGAATATTAGGACATGGCTACGTATATCTGGACACACCTATGACGAGGCTATTAACAGTCACGTATCTCGAGACATGCCCACAATGAGGTTGCCAACATCACTCTGGGATCGTGCCTACAACATGCCCCATCAAAGCCCTGACACACTCTTGTGTGCCTCCTGCAGCCCACGAGGGCCTGCCCATCAATGAAGCAGTGAGGTGCACACAGCCCTGTTAGGTCAGCCGCTCACTGTAATTACCCTGCTCAACCAGCGAGTGAGCCGGTGCTGAGAGGGTAAAAGAGATGCAAAAGTCACACAGCCAGTGCGGGCAGAGCTGGGGCAGAGCCCAGGGCCCAGACTCCTGCCCTTTTCTCATGTGGGTGAAACAAAGGAGTAAAGTCAGACTGGAGAGCCACAGGCAGCACATGCACACGCATGCAGACACACTGGTGGGCCAGGCTCTGCTCCCGCCACCATCTGGTGGTCCCATATCCATCTCCAGCCCTGTCATCCAGCCCCTTGGCCCTCATCCCATCCACATGTCTGCCCCTCATCACCCCACCATTCCAGCACCCACCCATTTACCTTAGACCTCTTCATACATCTGTCTGTCCTTCCTGCCCTCTCTCCCTCTGCCTGGCTTTGACCCCAGCTCACTCCACCTGGCCACCCACCCTGGGCTGCCCGCAACCTCCCGCCCCCACCACTCACCAAGTTCCTCAAGCTCAGCCGTCATGGACTTGGAACGCAGGGTCAGTGTGGTGCTGGGGGCCCTCTTGGGGGGCGGCGGGGCTGCAAAGAAGAGGGAGGCCTTGGACCTCCTGTCCAGCAGCAGGCAGCGCGGCGTGGCCAGGTGCAAGTGCCACTTGCGCTCCACCGCCTGGATCTCCTCGTACTCCCGTGAGGACGTGTCACATTGTGCCAGGATCTTGTTCAGGCTGCGGCTGGATGCAAACTTCTTCATGGCGCTGGGAGCTCAGGGGGTGCTGAGGGCCAGGCTGGCCAGGGGCCTCAGGAGGTGGTCAAGAGCCCCAGGAGGGGTCACGGTGCTGGCCAGCTCCAGCCTGAGCGCCCACCCTTTAGCCTCTGAAGGCTGAGCAAGGAGTACCAGAGCCATGGGGTGGGGGTTGGGAGGGGTCCCCAGCAGGCAGGACTCTTGTTGCTCCAGGGCTCTCCCAGGCCCTGGCGGCCACTGCCCCTCAGGGGGACTCTGGTGTGGTCAGCCAAGCCAGGGCCTGGGCTGGGCCCGGCCAGCAAAGCCTCCTGAGCCCAGGCTGAGCCGCGACATCGCGCAGGGAGAAGACGCTCTTCCTCTTCCCTCAGGTGCCACCTCCCCCTTCCCTCCGACAGTGAGCGGAAGGCAGCGTCAACCTCACAGTTGCTATGGCAACCCCGGCCTCCAGGCAGCTGCTGGCAGTGCAGGAAAAGAGGGCTCTTCCACACCAGGGTCTGGGGGATGCCAGGAAGCAGAGGGCGGGGATCTGAGGAGGGCAGCCTGGGGTCAGGGGTCACAGACTGGGGGCCAGGAGGCCAGTCTAACAGCAAGGACTGGGAAAGACACAAATGGGGCATTTCACTTGGGTTCAGATATCTGATGTCAGCAGTCTGGGGTCAGGGGATGGGCAGAGAAACATGGGCCTGGGGTCAAAGGTCTAAGGTCAGGAGCCAGAGGGGAGAGTCTGGGCACAGAGATCTGAAGCCTGACTCCTCACCTCTGCGCCGAGCCCCGTCTTCTTCGGGCTTCCTTGTCACCGACACAACCTTCATGACAAGACGGTTCCCGCCCTGGCGGATCAGCGCCACCACCTGCTTGTGTCCAACCTTCACCACGTTCACCCCGTTCACCTGGGACAGACAGGTAGGTGGGTGGGGGTGGTCCAGGTGTGTCCTCCTCAGAGCTCAGAGGTCAGCACCCACCTAGATGCACAGGTAAGGATGAGCCTCACCTCGATGAGGAAGTCTCCCGTGCGCAGCCCGGCCCTCCAGGCCACGCCCTCCACATCCACAGACTCGAGGTACTGAAGTGCAGGGAAGGCCGGTGTGGGGGTGAACTCCTCAATGGGGGTCTCTGCTGCAGGAGTGGGCGGGGCGTTAGGGAGGGGCTTCACTAGTGTGTCCAGGTGGAGGCAGCTGTCACACAGCAACAGCCCCAGAGTGGTGCAACACGCTGAACAGACGAAACCAGGCAGAGCGCCCTGGGCTGGGCAGTGGGCAGGCACCACCCAGGACAAGAGCCAGTTCGGGAATCCAGGGTACATCTCTCTGAGAAACTCCCCGCTCACCCCCACCAGAGCGGCCCCCACTGGCTCAGGCACACTAGAGCAGCTATCTTGGACGTCCACAAGGAGGAGGAGTTCCTGCCCTGTACTGAGACATTCCAGACGGAGAGTACAGTCACAGCAGAGGGACAAGGAGGGGTGGGGCCTGGATAGGGGATGGGGTGACACCAGGGGCAGGGAGGAGAGCAGAGGGGCGGAACAGAAGCCCCAAACAGTCTGCAGACCCTGCCAACCTGACACCCCAGTCCCCAACCCTTCATTACCTTTGGCCCCCCGAAGCACGAAACCAAAACCCTCGTGGTCCCGTTTCTGCAGGATGGCCACCTTGTCATCAATGACATAATCACTGGTGGAGGAAAGCAGGGAGGGGTGAGGAGAAGCCTGCTAACACACTGGCCAAGCTGACCCCCACGCATGCCCCAAAAAGGATCCCTCAGGCAGGACCCACCCTGGGGGGTTGCCCTTGGACTGACCTGGGAGGGCAGAAGACAAAGGGCTGGGCACCACCGCTCCCTCCTCCTTCCTCTTCACCCAGGCCTCTTCGACCAGCTCTCAGCCTCCCTTTACATTTGACATCCCACTCACATGCGTGCCCACCTGCCCACCTGCCCTGCGGTACCTGTGAGAGGTGAGGCTGTCGTAGGAGCCCACAGTGTAGTGGCGGAAAAGTCGCTTCGTCCGGTCCTCCCGGGTTTCTGAGGGGAGTTTCAGTTGCTGATGGAGGGTCATATCCTCCAAGTGGCCTGAACAGCCCCTCAACCAGTGGTCACCAGCCTCTGCCCACACCCCCTGGCCTGGTTGTGCCACATGGAAGTGGGGGAGGGGGGCAAATCCTGGGTCCTGGGCCCAGAGGTCCTGAGGTCAGAGGGGACCATGTGGGAAATTCTGGCCTCTGGGGTCAGGTTTCAGAACAGGGCAGGGGCTGTGGGTCATCTCTCCCCAATGCACATGGCAGACCGGACAAGGCCAGGGCCATCCACAGAGAACCGGAGCCCAGAGCTACCAGCAAAGATGTTCATGTGTGAGGCACATGCGTGTGGCCCATAGTCACATGTAAGTGCTGTGCTCACATGTGCTTATGCATATGCATGTCTGTGTGTATGTCCAGTCATGTGCCTATGTCATGCTACATGCCCACATGCACTGCCATGGAAGTGGCACTGTGTCTTCACTGAACCCCTCACACGGCCCACTGATGCTCAATCTCACGGGGCCCCTTGCTCCAGGTCCAGCCTCTGAGTGCACACCAAGTCCAGGTGTGGGAGCTGGGTCCCTTCCCTGATGTTACTACATCACACAGAGTTTTGTCCCACCTGTACTCTTGATCTCGGCGTCCCTCACAGCTACTGCCCCACCCCGGCCTCCCTGATCCCCTGCAAACCTGCAGGTTCTGTGGGACATACCCATCCAGCAGCTCCCTGCTCCAGGCTCACTTGTCCAGCTGCCCATGAACCAGATTCTCTGCTCCCAGACCTCCTAGCACCTCTGCCTCCAAGGTGTTCCCCCAGATGGTTGCACTGCCACTCACCTTTCATCCCTCAACTCATCCCTCATTCTCTATCATTTTAGTATTTCTCAAGATTAATTTGTTCATTCAACAAGTATTTATTGAACGCCTGCTGTGCACCAGGCACTCTTTGTTTTAGGCCTCTGAGAATACAGCAGAGTTTACAATTCTTTTGAAGAGAGAGAGCAGACAAGAAATACGTATATATATATATATATAACATGTCAAATGCTGGTGAATGTTAAGAGGATGCAGGAATGGATTATAGAGAAAGTTCACGGTTCTAGGGTGATGGAGGGATAGGTGGATGTAAAGATGGATGGATGGGTGGTCACATGAAGGCCTCCCCAGGAAGAGACAGTTGAGCAAAAGCACAGGCCATGAGGCAGCCACCATGGATTGCATGGGTAAAGGATTTCCGGGGGGCAGGCACTCAGGGTAGGAAATGAGATCAAATGATATCTATGATTTTTTTTAATGTGTTTTTATTTATTTCAGAGAGGAAGGAAGAGGGAGAAAGAGACTGAAACATCAATGATGAGAAAGAATCATTGATCGGCTGCCTCCTGCATGCCCCACACTGGGGATCGAGCCCGCAAACCGGGTATGTGCCCTTGGCCAGAATCAAACCTGGGACCCTTCAGTCTGCAGGCCGATGCTCTATCCACTGAGCCAAACCAGCTAGGGCCCTATGATTTTTGATGACCTATCTTTTCCACTAATTGTGAGCTCTCATTTATTTCTGTGATCCTAGAACCTAGATAACTAGAAGGATAGATGGGTGAACAGCTGGATGGGTGGGTGGACGAATGACTATATGATGGATAGAGGGAAGGAGGGATGGAACAAGAAATAGATGGAAGGAGGAACAGAGAGCAGGAGGGATGGGTGGAGGGGTCAAAGGGTAACAGATGCATAAACAAATGGGTAGGTGGACTGAGTGGTTTGATGGAGAGGGGATAACTAGGTTGGTGGATGGATGGAAGAATGGGTGGACGGATGGATGAACAGACAGACGGATGGACAGACAGATGGACGAGAGGGTGGATGGATTGATGGACAGATGAATGATGGATGGACAAATAGATTGACGAATAGACGGATAGATGGATGGATAAATGGATGAACAAATGGAGAGATAGATGGAAGAAGGGATGGATGGATGGATGGGTGGATGGGTGGATGGGTGGGTGGGTGGGTGGGTGGATGGATGGATGGATGGATGGGTGGATGGATTGATGAATGGATGGACGGACAGACAGAGGGATGGATGGATAGGTGGGTAGATGGATGGATGGACAGATGGATGGAAAAATGGGTGGATGAATGAAAGGAAGGAGGGTTGGGTGCACTGGGTGATCTGGGTGGGCTGATAGATGAGTAGAGATGGCAGGATGAGTGGATAAGTCAAAGGATAAAGGATGTAAGAGTAGAGGAAGCAGAGAAGAAAGAGCCCCTCTTAATGCACATGTCAGGGCAAGTACTGGTCTGGGTGGCAGGACCTGCCACTACCTTGTGTGATGCTCAGTACTCTGATGGTCCCCTTCCAGGCTCTCCCTATAGAGAAGGCCTGCGGGGCCCCTAGGTTTATCACCCTGGCACCCTCCCAAGCACTGATCTGTTCTTTTCTCCCCTCCTTGCACACACTACCCATCATGACGGAGACCCCCTCGGACACCATGCACTCACCATCCTGCATCCCAAGGCCAGAGCAGGCCAGGCCTCATCACTGCTCAGGTCAGCACCAGGCTCCTCCTTGCCTCCACCACACCCTTCTCACATTCACCCAACTTTAGACATGTCCCCCATGCCTGCCTGCAAAAGGACCCAAACTCCACAGTTCACTAGCCTCCCATTTTTAGATTTTGTCAACCAAATTGTATTTATTATATAACACAAATTCATTTTCCAGTTTCATTAATCAGACACATAGAAGCCAGCTGAAGTGAAAACACACAGCATGACCACCCCCCTCCCAAGTACTGGAAAGGGAGGGAGAGAAGGAGGGAGGGAGGAAGGGAGGAAGGGGAGGACGGCTGCCAGAGCCACAGCCTTCCAGGTGTCCTACAAACCAGCCTCCGAACAGACAGGGCTTCGCCTCACCATCTCCTCCTCACAGCTCAGCGGCTGTGGGAGGCACTCTCTCTGGTGACCCCGGGCATCAGCCTGGCCCCCATGTGTTGGCACAGTGTCCCCTCCTTGGCCTCTAAGTCTCTCTCTGTCCCTACTCCAGTCTCAGAAACAGATCTTCTTTGGATCTGGGCCTGTTGGAAGCAGGTTCCCATTCCTGGGCTGCCTCTGGCACAACCCAACCCCTGGGTCCCAGATCAGACTCTGCCCAGAGCGCTGGCAGGCCCGGCCTGCACCGAGGACAGAGTTACTCCGCCCCTCCCAGCAGGCAGACTCCACAGGCCTCTCTCCCTCTGCCCACCCAGGAATGCTCCCGTCTACCCAGGTACCTTCTGACATTCTTTCGGGTGACAAACCCCACAGCCACCCCATCTAGGAGCCCTGTACTTGCCCAGAGGCCGACAGTTCCTGCAGCAGGGTACTGTGTGCTCTCTCCCTTCCCAAGATTTCAGCCCAACCCACCCACCCCCTCACCCACCTCCAACTGCCCTGCTGGCCCTCACACTAACCCTGAGTGACCTGCACACTCAAGACAGCACCCCGTCTCCTCCTGCCACCCTGCCACAAACTCCAGTCCACTGTCCTCCCCCTGGAGCCACAGCCACCTAACGGGCCTCACACCCCCACTCCAGCCCCGCTGCCCCTCCCTGCACACTCGGGTGTCACCCACCCGGAGCCCGTGAACTGTGCTGGCCACAGCACAGACCCTGCAGCCACTGCCTGTGTCACAAATGAGGCTGCTCCTCAGGCCGTGGGACCGGCCCTCCTAGAAATGGACCAACATCCGCTGTCCCCGCTCCGGGACCTGCTGGGACAAGTGAGTCGGTTTCTATATGTGAAGTGCTTGAAACCACAGCCAGCACCGGGACGCTGCTCAGAGCACGCCAGATGCCAGCACACGCAGACGGACTCTGCTCCCGCCACCATCAGCTGACCATCCAGAGGACTCCTGGTCATCCTTCAAGGCTCAGCTCAAACGCATCTGCTTCGAAGCCCTGACTCCTCAGGCAACCTCGGGAGCATCTTGTGTTAACACTGCGTTACAGCCACACACAAACGTGAAACCACTGCGCTGCCTGCTCTTCTCCAGCCAGAGAGCCAGCCTCTGTGATCCCAGCTCCCAAGACAAGATCCAACCCACATCAAACACCTAATGAACATATGCTATGCTCAAATTCCAGCTCCAGTCCAGACCTCCCTCCCACCCTCCCCAGCCTCAGCCTCAAGTCCAACTGCCCTGGAGCCACACAGTTCTCAAACCAGAGCCCTCGCTGCCCACCCCATGGGGGAGCACAGACCACTCCAAACTCAACACATCTGGAGGCCCCCCTCCTCCCTCTCCCCTCCCCATCAGGTGTGCACCCAGGCCCCAAACTCTGAAAGCCTTCCTCACTGGAAGAGGCTGCCCCACCTACCTCCACAGGCACACAATAGGGGGTCGCATCCCTGCCACACTCCCAGCCACCTGGAGAGCCATGAGGGCAAGGCAGAGAAGAGCCGAACAAACAGGAGAAGGCACCTGCTCAGGAGCAGGTCAGAGGTCACGTTCCACACGGGGCAGGAGTCCAGGCCACCTCGGGGTAGGCTTCCCTTGGGAAATTCTCAACCCAGGTTAAGAGGGCACAGCCACCCAGAGCCCAAGCCCTGTGCAGACCAAAGAGCCCTGAGCCCTCGGTCCAGAGATACCACTGGTGACCACCACTGGCCACCACTCAGGAGAGGTCTCTCCAGAGTGGTGGCCAGAAAGAACGCTCGTGGGTCTGGGAGCCTCCTGGGACCTCTGAGTGCTCATTGCAAGGCTATTTATTCCCCAGCTATGCAGCTGCCCTGGCCTGGGGCCTCCAAAAGGCCTCGGTTCACAGCACCCAGAGGGGTCCTTCCTGGAGGCCAAGGCCATCCCACCTGCTGCCCTCAGCCTGCCTGGCTGCAGGGCACCCACAACAGCCCCTCTGGGCCCAACTGGCCTCATTTCCTCTTGGCGGATCCAGGCCTCCCTGCACTGCCCACCTGGACAATCTGTCCACTTTGGAAAGACGTCTCCCTTCTCACAATGACCTCATTACCTGTCTGCCAGCCATACAGAAACCACACACTCCAAGCACCCAGTATTTCTGTTAGGGCTGGGTAGTTATATGGTCACTGGGGGGCACATGTGGAATCTACACAGACGCATGTTCATACATGTATGTCCTGTGGGCACAGCACGCATGCTTCCACTACTGTGACGTGTCCGTAGGTACGTGCAGAGTGTGTGTGTGTGTGCCGTGTGTCTGCTGTGCACACAAGTTTGCGTCCATGTCGAATGTGTTTGAGTTTACCCTCATCTTTTCTCTGAATGTCCACATGTATTCAGCTCCAAGCAAGGCCAGAGGGGAGCTAAGGAGCAGCCCGGGGGACGTGGGGTCACTCACCATGCCGTGTGTCATACTGTCTCATCTGCACCTCCTCCACGCAGTCGGCCGGGAACCAGCCCGTGCGGCCTTTCACGGTCCCCTCCCAGAAACCGCCCTCCCCAATGCTGAGCACTGGGGGGACAGAGGCCAGAAAGGCTGTCAGGCAGAGCAGGGCCGCAGGGACCCACACCTCCCCCACTGCCCCCACCACCACCTCAGGCTCAGGTTCTCCCACCCACCCATCACCCTTCCTCCCTCCCCTTCCTTCATCCTCCTGGCGTTTTCCCTGGAAAGATTTCGGGATCCACACGGAAGAGAAACGAACAGATGGGCACAGCACAGGACGGGCATGTGGGGGACAGAGAGACACAGATGGACACGCTCGCGGGGGACAGGCGGCTGAGGCAGGGGCCACCATCCTGCCCCTGCTCTCCCAGGTGACCCCTCTCCTCCCACTCCATCCTTGCTGTCACCACCCCAGGGTCACTGACCAGAGTGCAGGGTCACTGCTTTGGCCAGGGGATTGGGCCACAGATGGGACCAGGCAGGCTGACCCTCAGGACTGTTTCCTCCCCAGGCTCCCCTGGCAATTGGCACCCACGAAGATAGGGCCCCGATGATGGCAGAGAACCCCAGACTGAGAGAAGCCTGTCGTGGCACAGGGTTCCCCAGAACAGAGGAAGCCCCGTGCCAGAAACCCTCCTCACACACAGACACCCACATAATTGTCACAGACATCACCCACAGGGCACAGGATTCCCAGGGAAGAAGTCCCAGAAGTGACCCAGGAACCCCATAACCATAGGGAGTCTGTAATGGGATAGGGCCTTCGAACACAGAGAACCCCAAACACCAGCCCCCGTGACACAGGACACCTCACGACGAGAGGAGCCTCTCGGTGGGGACACAGGGAACCCATCGCGATGGAGGGACAGGAACCCCATGCACACAGACCCCTCCCGGACACGGAGCCCTTCACGACGACACAAGGGGTCCCCCGTGGCAGATGCATCCCATAATGACCGCCGTGGCTCAAGTTCCCAGGGCGACCCCAAAATGGCATCAGCCCCTCCAGACCGCGGTGCACCCGACCCCGCCCCCCGCGCCCCTCACCCTTCACGGCCTCGCCGCGGTGCAGCGGGATCTCGCCCTCGCCCTGCGGGCTGTGCGCCTTCACGGCGATGAACTTGCGGCCGGGGACAGCGCTGTAAAGTTTCCGCTTCGGGCCGCGGGGCGGCGGCGCGGGGGGCGCAGGGGGCGCCGGGCCAGGGCCGGGCGCGGGGCCGGGGCCGCCGGGGCCGCCGGGCCCGCTCGGGCTGTAGACGAACACGTAGGTGACGGACGCGATCCCGGGGGGCAGCGGGCACGCGAAGCCGGCGCCCGGGGCCTCCATGGCGCGCGGCCCGGCCCCGCCGCCGGCCTCACCGCAGCCGCCGCCGCAGCGCCCGCCGCCCGCCGCCCGCCGCCGCCCGCCCGCCCGCCGGGGGCCCGGCCCGGGGCCGCTCCATGGGCCGCGCCGCCGCGCCCGGCCCGCTCCCGCCAGCGCACAAGCCGCGCCCGCTCAGGGCTCGGGGGCCGCGGGGCTGCGCTCCCGGGCGCGCCGGGCTCGCTCCATGCCGCTGCTCCCGCGCCCCGCCTCCCCGCGCGGCTCCTCCCTCTGCGGGCGGCGGCGGCCGGCCCTCCCCCGCTCTCCGCGGCCCCTCGCGCGCCCCCACGGGGAGACCACGAGCGAGGGGACTGCGGTGCTCGGAGGGCGGAGGGCGGAGGGTCGGGCCGAGGAGGGCGGGGAAGGGGGCGGCGGGACCAGCCGGAGCGGCCAGGTGGGAGCTGGGGCGGGCTGGGCGCGCTCTGAAGGTTACCTCCCAGCCAGAGGCGCTACCCGCTCCCGCGGGTCTGCGCCCCCCCCCCCCCCCCCGCCCCCCTCCCCCCGCTACCCGCTGCTCTGGCCTTGGCCTCCTCACACCCTGACCGCTGGCTGCCATGCATCGGGCGCCTTAATCCCCCTCCACCTGGGTCCTCTACTCTTTGGATACCTGCCCTGAGGCCCATGCACACTCGTGCTGTCCAGCTACCCCGACTGCTGTCCCCCGCTGGGCACCGAGCCTGAAGCCTGGGTCCTCTACCTTCGCCCTGCTCAAAAGCCTGCACTGGCTCCCTAGTACCTAGGCAGGCCGGATCCACATCCTCAACCAGTAGCCGGAGCTCTCTGGCACTGAGAAGTAGCCACAGCCCAGCCACACACATGGGTACCTTCCTTTCCCTCCTCTGGGCTGTTTATGATGGCGTTTCCAACACCTCAATACTCTAATCATGCTATTCCAGCCCTTGCTACTGTCTCTCAGCCACAACCCCACTTTCCTCTGCCCTGTGATGCTGGTGCGATCTCTGGGGGGCTAGGGGCTCCCTTCCAGGCTCTGCCAACATGGGGCGCCAGGGGAGCCACCACCTCCCTCCACCACCCACCCCACCCCATCTCAGCTCAAATGCCACTTTCTCTCCTTGGTCCAAAGGTGACCCCCCTCAGAGACCCTCTCCCTCCAGGTTCACCAAACTTCTTCAGCCCCTCCTGGCCACTCACAGGGCAGCCCCCGTACTCGGATCCCTGCCCACCTCACTGCTTCTTAGCCCTGGGCCTCAGCTGTCACTGTCCTCCCAAGACCTTCAGGACCTCCTGCTATTAGCTCCCACCACTTCCAGCACCCTAGGTACCAGCTAAATGTTTGTAGAAAAATAATACTAATAATTCTGGCGTCCCCCACAGAGCCGTGAGCTGGTGCCCCACAACACACAGCAGGTCTTGCTTTTGCGTTTGCTAAAAGGTGAGGAACACCCAGAAGATCAATGAAAGCAGGGCATCCACACATCTCCAAGCAGGAACGACCCTCTGCAAAACGGAAACACCCAGAAGTTTGTTCTTCCAGCCCAGGGGCGGGGAACCTTCTTTCTGCCAAGAACCATTTGGATGTTTAGAACATCGTTCGCAAGCCATACAAAATTACCAACTTAAAAATTAGCCTGCTGTATTTAGTCAAACATCTAACATTAACTCACCCCAATGCCGTGGCAGGGCCAGACCAAATGATTTCACAGGCCTTATACAGCCTGTGGGCTGGACATTCCCCACCCGTTTTAGCCACTGGACTGCCCCACCCTTAAAAAAAAACCCCACGGGACATGCAAAAGCTTCAGGGAGAACTGAGATGACTTGGGGCAGGACAGGCAGCCTTGGAGTCTGGGCAAGGACACAGACAGAGAAGGCACGCAAATCAAGGCTACACGAGCAGGGAGAATGACAGGTGATACATGTGAGTGGGCTTTATAAGCTCCTGCTGCACCCCAAGACCTCTGCAGAGCACAGGCTTAGAAAGTTTGGGAATTGGATCTACCTGCTTCCTAGCTCTGTGACTTTGGACAAATCACCTACCCCACCTCAGTGTCAGGACCCTCATCCGTAAAACAGCACTGACAGAGAACAGCCTTGTGCAGGGTCACGGTTAATAAGCTAGGCAATGCAGCCCAGCTGTCATTGTGAAAACAGCTGTTTGTGTGACACACTCAATAGTGTCTCCCCAGCACCTTCCCTACAACCTGCTCTGGGGAAACTGAGAAGCTAGAACAATGGCTCCTGCCCTGGCCAGCGTGGCTGGCTCAGTTGGTTGGAGCATCTTCCCATACACCAAAAGGTTGCAGGTTCGATTACAGTCAGGGCACACACCTAGGTTGTGAGTTCCATCTTGGGTTGGGTGCATATGGGAGGCAACCCATTAATGTTTCTCTCTCACATTGATGTTTTCCTCTATCTCCCTTCCTTTTTCTCTAAAATCAATAAAAATATGCCCTCCGATGAGGATTAAAAAAGAAAAAAAAAGGAACAATGGCTCCTTCCCTGGAGGTGCAGGAAGGAGAGATGCTTTAAGCAGCAGCGGCTGGGTGGCACTGTGGGCCAGGGGCTTCTCATAGGGACCCCTCACCTGCCCAGGTTCAGAAGGCTTCCAGAAGGAAACGACCTAGGTAGGATTAGTCCTACCTTACTGATGAGAACCCCAGGCACAGAGGGGTTGGCTGATCTGTCCAAGCCTACGGTCAGCAGGTGCAAGGACTACATGGACCCTAGCCATCTGTCTGCAGAGCCAGTGCCCCGCTCACTCCCCACTGCACAGCCAGCAATGGCCAACGGGGCTCTAGCCAGGTGTCTGCCCTGTGTCCTGGGGTTGCCAAGTGCCTCACATGCCCCTGTTCTCAGGGTCCCACCGCTCACAGTAAAGGGTAAAGAGAAGAACCACAGTGTCCTGGCTGGAGAGGTGGTAGAAAGATGAAGACACCCCTTGGAGACAGGGCTAGGGGCCACCTGCAGGTTTCAAGCTCTCCTGGAGCGGAAGCCATAACCCCTACCACTCACCACCCAGCCCTCCTCCCTGGTATGGCAGGAACCTTTCTAAACCACAGGTCTCATCAAACCCTCTCCTCCCTATATGCTCCCTCAGCTGCCCACTGTCCTCAGGGGAAGTCCAGTTCCCACCAGAGAGCGTGGGGGAGCCTGCCCTGGCCCACAGGGTCTCACCTTCTCCCTTCCTCATCCAGGGAGGTCCATGGGGGGAGTTCCCCACCCCAAGCCTCAGCCCACCAGGTGCTAGACACCATAGACCTCTCCCTGACCCTCTTCCACTCCCCCACCCCCCAACCTCACCCGCCATGCTGGCTACTCCCAGCTTGGGTCCTGGCACCCATCCACCCAGACCTCGCCAGGGCCTCCCATACCCTCCTACCTGATGTTGCTCTGGCTGCCCCTGCCTGCTTCAGTGCCACCGACGTCGTTCTCTTTGTCACCATCACGGTCCCGGTCTTTCTCCTCCTGCAGCCGCTGGAGCAGCAGCTGGTGGGGGAGGCTGCGCAGCGAGGGTCCAGGGGAGGCTGCCGGCTGCACCTCGCCCTTCAGGTTGATGTCACTGGCTGAGCGCTGCAGGGGCCGTGGGGAGGCCAAGCCACTGGGGCCAGCCAGCCGCCGCCGCTTTGCATAGCTGGGGGTTTCCCTAAATGGTACTGGGGGGCGGGGGGCACATAGGTGAGGCTCTGGGCAGCCAGATGGGGTGGCCAACTTGTCCTGGTTTCAGATTTTAGAACTAAAATCCTGTGTCCCAGGAACTGCCTCAGTCCCAGGCAAACCAGGAGAGTTGGCCACCCCAAAGCTACCACTGGGGTCACATTCTAAACTGCCAGTAATTGGATCTTCAGGGGCAGAAGCCTGGTCTTCCTGTCAGCCAGGTGAGGTCTTGGAGATGCTTAGAGCTGCTCCCAGAACTGCTCGTTTCAGGGAAGACAGAACAGGCCACATATTTGGTGACAAATCTCACCAGGTGCTGCTGTACGGGCCACGGAGCTACTCCACCAGGAGACTGTAAGGGAGCATCTACACCAGGGGCTGGCAAACTTCTGTCAAGAACCAGTCGCCGTTTTAAGCTTCATAAGCCACACAGCCTCTGTTGCAGGACCCAACACTGCCACCGCCGCAGCACAAAAATAGCCACAAACATATAGAAGCAAATGGGCTGTGGCTGAGTTCCAATAAAACTTTATTTAAAAAGCAGATGAGGATTCAGAAAACATGGTCCAACTATATGCTATTTACAAAAGAATTACCTCAGATCCAAAGACACAAGCAGGTTTAAAGTAAAAGGATAAAGGAAGATATTTCATGTAAATAGAAACCAAAAGAGAGCTAAGTAGCTATATTCATATCAGACAAAATAGACTTAAAAAGTGTTACAAGAGACAGAGGACATTATGTTGATAAAAGTGTCAATTCATAAATAGATTAACAATTATTAACATATATTCATCAAACAACAAAGTATCAAACAAAAATAGGAAATAAACATTGACACATTTGGAGAAATAGTTAGTTCTATAATAATACTTAAGACTTTAACACCTCACTTTCAATAATGGATAGAACATCTAGAGAGAAGATCAATAAGGACATAAAAGACTTGAACCAAGAGACCTAACCAGATATATACATATATGGAGAAAAACAGAGGGGAGGGCGTGGGACATCCACAAACCAACAGCAGAACACACATTCTTCTCAAATGCACATGCAACATTCCTCAGGACAGACCAAAGCAAGTCTCAATAAATTTCATAAGACTGAAATCAGACAAAGTATCTTCTCCAATCACAACAAAACTGGAAATCAAATACAGAAAAAAAGGAAAGTTCACAAATATGTGAAAATGAGACAACACAATCTTAAACATCCAATGTGTCAAAATAGAAATCACAAGGAAAATTAGCATATACTTTGCGAAAACGAAAACAAAAATACAACATACCAAACTTATGAGATTCAGCAAAAGCTATACTATGAGGAAAATTTATAGCTGAAAACACCTATGTTTAAAAAGGATAGAAGTCTCAAAAATCAATATCTTAATTACATATCTTAAGGAACTAGAAAAAAAGAAGCAAACCAAACCCAAAGCTAGCAGAAGGAAAGAAATAATAAAGGTTGGACAGAGATAAATGAAATAAAGAATAGAAATACAGAGAGAATCAATGAAACCAAAGCTATTTCTTTGAAAATATCAACAAAATCGAACAAACCTTAGCTAGACTGACTAAGAAAAAAAGAAAAGATGGACACATGTAACTAAAATCAGAAATGAAATGTGAGGCGTTACTACCAATCTTAGAGAATTAAAAAGGAATATGAGAGAATGCTATGGACAATTATATGCCAACAAATTAGATAAGCTAGACGAGATGGACAAATTTCCAAAACTGACTCCAGAAGAAAGAGAAAATCTAAAAAGGCCTATAGCAAGCCAAGAGATTGGATCAGTAATTACAAATCACCCAACAAAGAAAAGTCCAGCATCAGATAGCATTATTGATTACTTCTACCAAACATTTAGAGAACTCTAATCCTTCTCAAACTCTTCCTAAAAATTGAAGAGGAAGGAACACTTCCTAACTCATTCTATGAGTAATTAAAAACTGAGCAAAGGACTTGA
This sequence comes from Eptesicus fuscus, assembly GCF_027574615.1. Classification (NCBI taxonomy): domain Eukaryota; kingdom Metazoa; phylum Chordata; class Mammalia; order Chiroptera; family Vespertilionidae; genus Eptesicus; species Eptesicus fuscus. Next base: position 108,222,204 of record NC_072479.1, on the reverse strand, counting down.
ACAAACACTTCTCCAAACAAGAATACAAGTGGCCAATCAGCACATGAAAAGATGCTCAGCACCATCAGCCATCAGGAAAAATGCAACTGGAAACTCACGATGAGATGTCACTTCGCTCAGACTAGAATAGCCATATTAAAAAAAAAAAAAAATGACAAGAACACATTTTGGTGAGGACCTGAAGAATTTAGAACCCTCACACATTCCTGGTGGAATTGTAAAATGGTGGAAAACAATTTGGCTGTCCCTCAAAAAGTTAAATGCAGAATTATCATATGATCCAGCAATTCCATTCCTAAGTATATACCCCAAAACAACTGAAAACAGGTACTCAAGCAAATAGTTTTCACACATGTTCATAGCAGCACTATTTACAATAGCCAGAAGGTAGAAACAACCCACGTGTCCACCCAAGGATGAATGGATAAACAAGATGTGACATACACAAATAAAAAAATTATTTAGCCATAAAAAGGAATGAAACCGTGATGCATTCTACAATCTGAATAAAGCTTGAATGTGTGTTGAGTGAAAAGAAGCCAGACCAAGAGTTACATAGTCTGATTCTATTTATATGAAATATCCAGAATGGTAAATCCATACAGGCCGAAAATATATTAGTGGCTGACATGGGTTGAAAGAGGGGAATGTGGAATAATTGCTTAGTTATATAGGGTTTCCTTTGGGGTGATAAAAATGTTTTGGAATTCAATAGAATTGGTTGTACAACATTGTGCATGTACTAAATACCACTGACTTATTCAATTTAAAATAGTTCATTTTATGTTATGTGAATTTAATTTTAAATGAAATTTAAATCCTCAATTTTAAAGCCTGAATTTAAAAACAAAAAAATGCTGATTGGGGCTGGATTTGGCCTGAGGGCATCGTTTGCCAAGCCCTGTTCTAGACTCCTGTGACGAAGTGTGGGCCACGGACCAGCAGGCTCACCTGGAGCTGGAGCTCCTTAGAAATTCGGAATCTCGGGCTCCATCCAGGCCCACTGAGTCAGATGTGATCAGGTGAGAAGATGTGACGTGAGAGTGGGTGGGGACCTCCCTAGTACACCTTCAGAGCACTGCGGGACACAAATCCGTGCGGACATGTGCTTGAGTGTGTGCGTGGGTTGGTGGGGGACGTGGGTCTGAAGGTGGCTGCTCCCAGGCCAGGGTCCTGTTTCAGACCTGGCAGTCTAGAGGGGCAGGTGGGGCTGCCAAGATGCCCCAAGTGTCCTGTCCCCTGAAGGTGACAGGTCCCAGCCTGGCAGACTCCTGCAGGTGGGCTCCTTCCCTGAGGAAGAGGAAGGGGTGGGTGGGCAGAGCTTCCTCCAGCTCCTCTGTGTGTAGGCCCCACCCAGGTCCCAGCGCTGGGAGGGACATGGCAACTTGCATCTGTCACTGAGGGAGTGTCCTTGGAGTGGATGTGTGCAGAGGGAGTGGGGGGGACAGACCCCTGGATGGCCCAGGTCTGAAGACAGGCTCTGCCGTTAACCCATTGTGACTCAGTTTCCCCTTCTGTAAACGTGAACTAATAATCACTCATGGAGGGTGGGGTGCTGAGAGGGTAAGTTATATAACAACAGGGTTCATAGTAAATACTCATGACTACATTCGCCTGTGGCTCAGGGACATGAGGCTGTATCATCCAAGTGTACATGTGACAAGTGAGCAGGAACGGGTGAGCAGCCACAGAGCCAATCACCATCGGCCTAAGTGACATAGATGCTGACCCCATACCTGGATCCACCTACGGCACTTCTAACCCCAACCAGAGAGTGCACCCTGGGTCGGCCAGGCAGTCAGCTGCCATAATGGTGCCCCCAGGAGCCTGAGCATCTCTGTCCACGCCACAAAAATGACAGGCAGCTGGGGCCCTCCTGCCGCTCAGCTTGGCTCAGGCAAGCCTCCTCCCCCCAATCAGCTGGACTGAGGCCACGGCCAAAGTCCAGACCCACAGAACCAAATCCCACATGAGGTCAGAGGTGAGAAGTGGGTGCAAATAACTGTAAAAGACCACTTTTGCTTAAGAGAAACGAAGGCACAGAGGCCCTAAGCAGCTTTCCCACAGTTAGACGACCACAAGCCAAAGAGACCCCACACGTCCACGGACCCAGGTCCTCCCAGACTAACAACCACTGCAAGCTCGGGCCCAGCCAGACTGAGACATATCCTGCCCCTAACACACCTCCAACCTCAGCACAGCTCTCTGTCAGCCAGAGCCCAACCTGACACCACTTCACTCAGCGGATGGACGCTGCTGCCCTGGACCCGCCCACACCCAGGACCCACTACCCATTACCATGGTCCCAGCCCTGCTCGGGCATCAGGGGCCCATAAGCAAGCCTTACTGCTGGGAGGTCTACTCAAGGGAGACCCTATAGAGAAAGGTCCTTAAAGGTGAACTTGGCCTTAATCTCAACCCCAGTCCAAAATTCAACCCCAAACCTGACAGTAACCTTACATTATAACCGAGAAGGGCCCTAACCCTAAGACCAGCCCTGGCTCTCTGCTATTCACTGTCACTCAGGGCAGAAAGGGGAGCCTGGGAGTCTGTGTTCCAGAGAGAGCCATGGGCAGAAAAGTCGGGCCAACCAGGACACAGGGGAGCCAAGAAGGGAGCCCAATGTGGCCAGGTACCTGGAGGGGTGGCCTCTGGCCAGAAAATACTCTTCCTTGAAGAGGAGGCCCACCCATTCCTGCGGCCCCAGGCTCTCCACCCCCAGAGAAGGGTAGCAGGGTTCCTAGGACAGATCCCAGGCCAGCCCACAGCCCCAGGGGCGGGGGGAGGGGACCTCCCTGAAGCTGCACGTGACAGCTGTGCCCGTGAGCCAGCCTGCCTGCCTGGAGTCGAGACTAGATGGCATGTCTGATTTTTCTTCTGGGACCACGAGTCACTCACACACCTGGCCCTGAGAACAGCACCTCATCCCTGTGTGCTTGCATCACACTGATGTGACCCTGCCAATGAACGGCATTCTTGCTGTGGGCAGGGGCTCACAGCCACTGTCCCATACCCCCGGCTAGCCCTTAACTTGACCTAATGGGAAATCGAGCCTTGACCCTAATTTCAACACCCTCTCAAACTCAATGGATCCCTAAACCCAGCACTGGCCCCAACCAACAGCCCCAAACTAACCATGCCCTTGACCTTGACCTTGATCTTGACCCTGACCCTTTGTCCACTCTGCACAGGCCCTTCCCTTCCCTCAGTCCGTTTCCCAGCCCTGCAGGGGCCACAGATGGACTCACGGAACGGAGCACAGCTGGCAGCCAGGGCTGGAAGAAGAGGCTCAGGGCATGAGGGCTCCTTTGTCACGTCCCCGCTGACCCCAGACAACCCCCACAAACCCACCTTCAACGTGGACCTGGGATGGGCAGAACTCACCGACATCTGAGTCTTTGTGGGTCTTGATGACCTCCGCCAGTTCAAAGTTCCCCGCGATGATGGCCACCTGGGGTGGGAGGACGGGAGAGGCTCAGCCACACCACACTCCCCACCCCTGGGCCCCGGTGGCTCCTGGGGCTCCTGTCTTTGGGGGTTGGTGGCCCCAGACAAAGACCCTACCCCCGCCTAACCCTCCCGCCAGTCTGCCCAGGACTGAGGGATCTCCTGGGACACAGAGCTGAAACCAGGAGAGTCCTGAGTACACAGGGGCGTGCTGGTCACTCCACCTATTTTCTCAATGGTCCCTCCACACACCACCTTTCCTGTCTTAGCCATGGCTCCCCACTGCCTCCCTCCTGTCACCCTCTCTCTGCCCTTCCCTCGCCTCTGCATCTGGTCCTCCCACAGGCCCTCCACTGCCATCTCAGCACCTGCTGGACAGTGCGGTGGCCTGATCTGCTCTCCCCACATCTCCTCGGTAGGCCCCAGCTCTCTCCATTTCAGGCGACATGGACACCCCTTCATCTAGTCATCCGGGTGCCGGCCAGAGATAGGACTCAGAAACATGCCTAAATTAGTCAGGAGCTGGGACCACCCCTCTGACCCGTGTCATCTCTGCACCCTCCTGTCTCTGGAAGGTCAGGCCCACACCTGTTCTCCCCTCGCCCCAGAGCCCTCTGACCCTCCTGTCCCAGAAAGTGAGAGTTCACCATCCACGGTGACCACCCCCACGAGCCAGTCCCCCACTGCTGGCCACCCGGTCCCCACCCCACCCACCGGGGGGAGATTGCCTCAGGGAAGAACCAAGATCCAGAGAGTTCTAGCCACAAAGAGACAGACACCCCGGGGGCAGCCTCTCGCTCCTGCGCACTCTGATACCTGAAAGGCCGTCTGGCTGTTGTAATTGCGGACATCTTTGTTGGCGCCACGAAAAAGCAGGACACGAGCACAGCTCTCCTGTCGGCAGCGTGGGAGTGAGGGTCAGGGGGTGACAGCACACACCCACACACTCAGAGCATACGTGCATGGCATGCGAGAAGCAGAGCAGGAGGTCCCACCTGGCCCAGAAGGCCCAGATGCACACAATGCACACCTGTGGTTCAGAACACACGTGTGTTCAGAAAACAGACATGCACACGTAGGCCTGCAGGGCCACAGCTCACTGCAGACGCAGAACAAGCACGCATGGAGGGACGCCGGATCAGATGTGTACACACATGTAGTCACTGCACGGGATCACCCGTACCCACACACACGTGTACACCTACAGTCACACCTGGTTGTAGAGGGCACAGATGTGCAGGGCCGTGTTCCCTGAGGCGTTCTGGGCCCCCATGTCAGCTCCGTAGAACAGCAGGTGCTCCAGGTGCTGCACGTGCCCAAAGCGGCAGGCCTAAGGGAAGAGGGGGGTGCTGCTGGGCCTCTGACAGAGCCCGGTACTCCCACACTTACAGGGGGCTGGAATCCCAACTCCTGCAGAGAGAGCCGGAAATGCCCCTACGCCCGACAGAGCCCAGGACCTCACCCCCTGACAGGGCTCCCTGCCCACCTGGTGGATCTCCTGCCAGCCGTTCTCATCGGTGGTCCCCAGCTGAGCATGGTCGTGGAGGAGCAGCTCACAGCAGAGGGCGTCCCCACCCCCCAGAGCGCTGTGGTACAAGGGCGTCAAGCCACGGCTGTCCTTGTAGTCAGGTGAAGCGCCCAGGTCCAGCAGGGTCTGAGGGCGAGGAGCCTCAGTGTTCACACTGGACCCAACTTCCTCCCCATCTTGGTCCACATGCCCCTTCAGGCCCGGCCCCGCCGGTACTAACCGTCAAAGCCGCCGCATTCCGCTGGCGCGTGGCACAGTGCACGGCAGTGAGCCCATCACGTGTGCGGAAGTCCAGGTGGGCACCACCATTCCTCAGCACCTTCAGCAGGTCCGTGGCATTGTCCAGCTGGGCCGCAAGACTCAGGGGACACTCTGGGTTCAAGGGACAGAGGAAGGTTACGTCCCAGCCACTCCAGCACCATGCCCCTTCCCCCACTGCTTCTCACCTCCTGAGTCAGGGTCGTGGAAATTGGGGTCTAGCCCCTTGTCCAGCAGGCGGGCTACCTTGTCTGTGCTGTGCAGCTGGACGTAGTCCATGAACTTCTTCAGGTTCGCCTGGAACACCCGGCCATCCTGGTCAGCCCCATCACAACCACCATCATCGGGCTGTCACCCACTTTCCAACAGCCAGACTCAGGCCTCCTGGGGAGCATCCACGCTGCCCAAGCCCCTCACCTGGTCCTAGCGCTCCAAGGCCACCCAGGCAGGGACCAGCCCACTCCCCCCACCTCCCCACCCCACCCCACCCCACCCCCGTCCTCATCAGGGTTCTGTCAGGGGATCCAAGGTGGCCTGTTTCTTCCCTGGTCCATATTCCACATGCGCTCGCCCCCTGGCAGACCTCCCAGGGGCTTCTCCACCCGCAGGTGGCCCGGCTTGTGCCAGGACCTCACCTGCCTTTCATGTCACCCAGCCCTGTGTGAACCCACCCAGCAAAGCCCCTGAGTCCCTGCTGCTACAGAAGCTTCATGCACAGGCCGGTGCCCGGCTGGAAACACGCAAGCACACCAGAAATGGGACAGGGCACCACAGGGACCACTCCACAGGAGGTGGCCTCCTCGGGTTGCTCAGGACGACTGAGGGAGAGACCTCAGCCAGATCCAGGGTGGGTGGTGTCAGGGTGGGGCAGCTGGAGCCCAGGCAGGCGGAGACACAAGGCTGTGGTATGAGGTTGAAACTCATCCTAAAAACATGTAGGGCTCACTGAAGAGCAAGAGTCACCAGTGTCACCTGGCCGGCATGGCTCAGTGGTTGAGCATCGACCTATGAACTAGGAGGTTGAGGTTCGATCCCCGGTCAGGGCACATGCCCAGGTTGCAGGCTCAATCCCCAGTGTGGGGTGTGCAGGAGGCAGCCGATCAATGATTCTCTCTCATCATTGATGCTTCTCTCTCTCTTTCCCTCTCCTTTCCTCTCTGAAATCAATAAAAATATATTTCTTAGAAAAAGGAGTCACCAGTATCCTGTGGGACAGCTTTGGAGGAGAAGTAACCATGGGAGGAACCAGGGTAACAGGGTCACAAAGGAGCCACAACAGTCTCTGCAGCCAAAGAGTCAGGTCACTGACCACCACGTGTTCTGGGCAGCAGAGAAGTCTGGCATGGAAGCTCCAGGGTCACAGAGGGGTCACTGGGGCACAGGGACCACTGAGGCACAGAGGGGTACTGGGGCTCAAATCCCTCATCTAGGCTCCAGAGAAGTGTCCAGCAAGCAAACGTCCCCTGGCTCACGGGGACCTGAGGTGGGAGCTCAGGGGGTCCACCTGTGGGGAGGGCCCACAGCACTACCCTGCCCCTCCCCCTGCATTCAGAGGAAGCAGCAAGGTGCCCCCTAGCAATGGTACCCGGTAGTGACCCACAGGTGTGCCCCGACACAAGCCCCAGAGTCAGACAGATCGGGGTTCAGCCCCAGCTTCACTGGCTGTACAGCTGTGAAAAAGTCACTGAACGGCTCAGGACTCAGTATCTCCCTGTGCCAACGGGTGATAGTCCCTTCCCGGAGGAAACTGATGAAATGCCTGATTCCAAGTGCCCAGCCTGGTGACCACGGAGTGATCCTCTCTCCCCCGTGACCATGGTGGTGCTTGTTCGCTGCTCTCCCCTCCCCCCACCCCAGGTTCTCACCAAGGCACGTTCCGTTCCCCATCGCACTCCATCCGCCTGAGCCAGGGTGGGCCAGAGGGTCTGATCCAACCAGAACCCAGCCCCAGACCATCTATCCCAGACCCGTGATGCCTGGAGTCTGCCCAGCCCTCCAGCCCCCAACCCCGGCTCTGGGCCCCTGACCACAGGACAAAATAGGCTGAGCCGAAGCCGTGTGGCTGCCTCCTTACCTTCGTGTGAAGCTTGGCAAACTGCTTATCATCGATGAGGTTCTGGGCATAAACTCGCCTCTTGTATCGAAACTGCTCAGGTAAAGAAAAGGCAGGGAGAGGCACCCACCTGTGCTGAGTGAGCGCGTGCACAAAACCAAGTCCTGCTAACCCCTGGGGCTCAGGCCTCACGCGGATCATCCCCCTCAGCACAGAACCCCTCTTGCCAGCCACGCAGATCCGATCCCCACCACCATGGGCACATAGCCAAACAACCTCAGAGGGACACACGCCTCTCCTAGCTGTCCGTGGCCTGCAATGGGCTTTCTGTCTCATTCCCGTCCCCAGAATTCCCTGGAAAACCCCACTCCTCTTCCAAGACCTGGATTCAGGCTTCCCTTCCCTGACACCCGCTCTCTGAGCAGAACTGACCCTGGGCCACCACAGAGGCCAAGCCAACTTGGAGCTCAGCTACCATAATGCTTATTGCATTGCTCACTGCACTTGGCATCCCTCCGCCCAAACCACGCGTCTGTGCCCCATGCCTAACAGGGCACTGATGGCCTTTACAGCATAAATGGGTGAGCAAATGAAGAAGGCTTAGGTTTGCCTTCAGACTCCCGGGAGAGGGCTGACGGCACACAGATTACGCGCTGGCTTACTCCACACACGCTCTGGGCGCACCCCTGTTGGCACCCCAACCCCTGGAACCACGCTCTGGGCTCCCACCGCACACGCTGCTGACAGCAGGCCCGGCACACTGCTCCCTGCACACACACACCACACACGGCTCGCTGCACGCACCGCACACACAATTCACATCGCTCCCGGCACTCCCGCACACAAAGCCCCGCTCCCACACGAACTGCTCACGCCTCGGAGCTCAGTGGTCGTACCACGCGCGCCCTCCTCCCACCCAGGCCGCACCGGACCGCCGCTCACCTCCAGGTAGGGCAGGGGCGTGTCCAGGTTCGGCGGGTACTCCTGCAGGAGCCGCTCCTCGTCCAGGAACTTGCCGGCGCGGCCCCGGGAGGGCGGCTGGAAGAGCCCGTAGTTGAGCGCGTCCTGGAGGCTGTGGTTGAGCGCGCAGAGCACGCGCTGCTTGGCGGCCCACACGGGCGCGGCCGGGTCCAGGCGCAGGCACTTCTGCGGCGGAGCGGGCTCATGAGCGCGGCTGCCCTGCTCGGCAGCGCAGGGCACCGTGCCCCGGGCTCCCCGCGGGAATCCGGGACTCGGGAGCCCACGCTGCGGACCCGCGACTCCACGGCCACCGGCGAGGCCCCGCCCGCCCCAAGGGCGGTGCTTCCCCGGGCCCCGCCCCGCGGGGCGCTGGGGAGGGTCCCCTCCGAGGCCGCGGGGGAGGGGTGAGTAGCCGCGGGCCGGGGGTCCCCCGCGCCCAGCTCGGAGTGTACGGCGGGGGCAGCCGGGTGAGGGGGGCGGCCGGGGCCGGGCGCGGGCTCACCGTCTGCTGCAGGTCCGGGATGCCTACGCGCACGACCACGGCGCCGGCCCCAGGGCCGTCCATCCCCGCGCCGGGGCCGGGGCTGCTCGCGGCCGGGAGCGGGGCGCTCGGGGGCTCCACACGGCGCCCCGGCCCCCCCTCGCCCCCCGCCAGGGCCCCGTCGGTCGCGCTGTGCGGGAGGGGGCCGGAGGGGGCCGGGGCCGACGCGGGGGACAGCGGCGCCGAGGGTTCCGCAGGGGCGGCGGCGGCGCGGCTCAGCTGCATGGGCCCGGGCTCCGCGGCGCTGCTTCCCCGGGGGCGGGGGCGGCAGGGGGAGGGGGCCTGCGCCGGAGGGAAGCGGGGGCGGCCGGGGGGCTGCGCCGAGGCGGGGGCGGGAGGGCTCGGGGCCAGTCCGGGGCGGGGCGGGGAGCCTGGGAGGGTCCTGGGTGAGGTGGGAGGGTTCGTGCGGAGGGGGGCACCAGCGGGCGGGGACCCCGGGGGCTGCCGAGTGCGGGAGCCCTGGGCCTGGGCGTTGGGAGTGGCTCCGGCTGCGCCGAGCCTCCGCGGACCTCGAGGGAGAGGCGGCGAGGAGGGTCCTGGAGCTGGGGAGGGGCACCGGGACCGAGGGAGGGCGGGAAGAGAGAAAATCGGGGATTAGTGTCCGGGAGCGGCTGCGCCCCACTCTCCGACCTCCCCGCCCCGCCCCGCCCCACCGGAGGCCGGGGACTGACAGGTACGGAGCCTGCCCCAGGCCCGGGTCCGACGGCGGGACCTCGGGCGGGGTCGGGCCTGTGCGCCCCCTGAGCCAGGCCACCCCGCGGCTACCTATGGCCACCGCGTTCCGCGCGGCCCTCAGCCGAGTTTGGGGAGCTCGCTCCGCACTCTGAGGCCCGCCTCGCCTCCCCACCCGCCTCCAGGCCCCAGGTTCGCCCAGATCCAACGCCCGACGCCCCCTCCCCGTCACCTTAGCGACGGCAGGATGGGGGCGCGACCTGTGAGGAAGGGCTTAGGGGAGGGGGCGCTACTAGACTCCACCTGCGGCAGGAAGAGAATTTTAGTTTTACCCGTTGTCGTGGCAACGCGGGAGGGGTGGCGAGTGGGTGGAGGAGAGGGGAGCGCAGGGAAGAACTCGCTCTGGCACCACCACCCCGCGGAGCCTGCCCGGCCCCCCACCCTCAGGGCCTGCGGAACTACCCCGGGGCGTCCAAACGCTGCACCCCCGGGGCTCCGGGAGCAGCCGCCACTGAACGTCGCAACATCCCTGAACCCCAGAGAAATACCTCCTGACTCCCCCAGAACTCCCCAAAACACGGCCCTGCCCCTCCCAGCAGAGCCGCGCACCCTCTGAGAAGGCACAGTGCGAACCCTCACCGCACACACGTGAACCCTCACAGCCCCGCCAACGTGGGGCACCCCTGACGCCCCGAGAAAACGCGCTGACCTCGGCCGCCCCCGCCTTCTCCAGGCGCAGCCCTGGATTCCCTGGGCTCCCAGGAATAACTTGAATGAACCCACACACAGAACACCTCCCGGCCCCTCCCCATGGCAACCTGGAAACACCCTCACCCCACGCGGAAGTGTTTGACATTCCCTCCAAGAACAGCCTGCTCCCCACAGAGCCACGCCACCAGGGTCTCCCACCACACCCCCCATGCCCATCCCTCTGCCTTCAGGGCAGCCTCTGGTCCCCCTCCTCCCCAGGGCAGGGGCGGCTTCCCAAGGGCCAGCTCTACCCCCTGAGGGATCCCTGGCTCTCTCCACCCCCAGCCACCCTACTTTAGGGAAAATCTCTGTCCCCCAGGTTCCACTGACCCCGCAGAGCCGAGCCTCCAGCGTTGTCTGTGGGTCTGTCTGGTCCTGCTTTCTCAGCAGACACTCCCTGCCCGGAAGCGTGGCCCCAGGATGCCCAGACCTCCCACCTCCCTGTCCAGGCTCTTCCCAAGGCCACTGGCCTGGCCTGAGTGAGGAAGCTGAGGGTCCCCTGAGGACTGGAGCAGGATGGGAGGGGTGGGGAAAGCGGGGAGCAGGAAGGGGCGGTTGGAAGCCCACTTATCTGCAGGAAGCACCTTGGGAAGCATGAGAGTTTGGATTTCCTGGCCCAGCCCTGGAGAGAGGAAACTCCTGCTTCCGGTGCTCTGTGTCTCCATCTTCCTGCCCCTTCCCGCTTCCTCCCTCCCCAAATTACCCAGGCCCCCAACCCCATGCCCACCCAGAGCGGCCCTGCCACCCCCCATCCATACCACCACCACCACCTCCACCTGCCTTTGCTCCCAGCGGCTCCTCCCATTGTGGCCACTGCAAGGCATGGACAAGCTTACCAAAGTCCCTGACAGATGCCAGGAGGAGGCTGTGCCTCCCCCCCTCCCACGTCCCCCCACCAGACTCAGAGCAGCCCTAGTCCTTCGCCAACTCCCTGCAAACCTGCCTGATGGCCACGTACCCACCTGCCCACCCAGCCTGGACCTCACGTGGCCCTTCCTGCCTCCCCAGGCCTCCCTGCTTGAGCCCTTGCACCGATGCCCAGCCCGTTGGGAGAGAACCTCCATCGGACTCATGGTCTCCACGCTCGGGCCCAGCTCAGCCCAGGGTGATGCCAGAGCCCTCATACAGCGCTGGCTCTGCAAAGGGGATGGCACATGTGCATGAAATCCAGGCCCACACTCCCTGGCTCCCCCACCACCCGCAGCAGCAAAAACAGCACACCCAGAAGCCTGTACCCACATCGGGCCCCTGAGCTGCCGTGCGGTGGGTCTGCAGACGTGGAAGCCAAGGACGCGGGCGTTTGTGCTCTTCATTTTGTTGAGACTAGAAGACCCCAGGCTCCTGTTCACCTGCCTCAGTAAGTCCACCTTTGCCTGGCCCAGGCCTGCCTCCTTGCCTCCCTTGCCTCTGTCCTTGAAGGTGAGGATTCACCTGACCATGGCCTCCCTCCTTCCTTCAGGACCAGGGTCCCAGAAAGATCGTTGTTCCCTACTTCTTGCCCACATTCTCCCACCACAAAAAGGCTTCCTAGGGCCTTGGAGAGCGCATGTGGGCTAAACACCCAAAACAGTGCCTGGCACAGGGCAAACCTAGCCCTGGATGGAGCCTGCCCACCGGCCCTCCCTCGCTGCTCCAGCCTTCACTCCACCTCCCTTGAGGCCCCAAGTGCCTCCTGGTCAACTCTTCTGACAAGGTGTTTGTCTCAGCTGACCTTCACTGCAGCTCAGGTGTGCCCCCTCCTTCACCCCTCCCTCCTCCTCTAACCCTCCTGGGGCCCACTTCCTCACTGAATTCCAGCCCTGCCCTCCTCGTGCCTCAGCGGCCTGGACCCACACTCCCCCTGGGATAACTCCATAAGCTTTCTTTCCTGGCTCACCTGACTCCCCTTGAACCTCACGCCCTTGGTTTTCAAGACAACTCATGGGGGCAGGGGCTTCTGCAATCAGGCCTTCTCTGTCTGCTCTTCCTTTCTGCCCAATCTACACTCTTCCCCCCAGTGGACTCAACCCTCCACCGCCTCACTCCCATCCACTTCTCTGTCTTCAGCAGCACCTACTGTCAGGTGCTGCTGTATGGAACTCACTTGTTTAGTATCTGTCTTCCCACCAGAACATGGGCTCTCTGTCGAGAGGGAGCTCTCTTGACCTGTTTGGTTACCAATGTGTCCAAGGTCCTGAAATAGTGCATGGCCCACAGTAGGTACTCAACATATATTTGCTGAGTGGATGAATCAAAGCTTCAATCGTCAGTTCTAGGCTGTTCACACCTACCTGCCTTCAGGACAGACATCTCCCAAACTCCAGATGATTTTGTAGGAGGCAGGAATCCTTGAAGGTCCAGTTGATTATAAAACTGTCTGGATCTGGTCTTTTCTGTGGGTAGACTTTTTTTTTTTTATTGCTCCTAGTTATTAATATCTATCAGTATATTTAAGTACTTTTTCATCCTGAGTCTGGTTTGTTAAATTTTATTTTTCTAGGAAAAATTTCTAAAGAATCTGTTTTTCATCTTGTTTATCATCTCTATTTTCTATTTGTTTAATTCTAATCTGTGTATTTTTCTCTGCCTTTTATTTCTATGATTCCTTTTCTAGTTTCTTCAATGGACACTTTCTATTTTCAGTCTTTGTCTTTTCTTACCATAAGCATTTAGGATATAAATTACCAAATGCCACTTTAGCCCTGTCCCTTAAGTTTTGATAAGTAGTACTTTTAATTTAATCTGTTATGACTTTCTAATATCAGTTATGTTGTTTTTTTTTGGCTTGGGAATTGCAGAAAAGTATGCTTATTTAAAAGTATGCATATTTTTGTTAAATTTATTTCTAAGAATTTTGTTATTTCACATTATTGCAAATAAAATTTTAAGGTTTCATTTTATAACTGTTTGTTGCTAATACGTAAAAATACACTGATTTTGTATATAAAATTTTATAGCCTATAACCTTGTTAAATTCACTTCATTCTGGTAGCATTTTTTTATAGGTTCCTTCGGATTTTCTACATAAACAATCAGGTCACCAGCAAATAGCAAAATACTTCCTCCTTTTGAACTTTTATGCCTTTTATTTCTTTTTCTTGCCTTATTGCAATGGCTAGGACCATCAGTACAGTGTCATATGGAAGTGGTAAGAGCAAACATCTTTGCTTTGCTGTCAATCATATGGGGGAAATGTTCAATTTTTCACCATTAAGTATGATGTTATCTGAAGTTATTTTTGTAGATTCCCTTTATCAGATTGAGAAAGTTTCCCGCTTCATCATGTACAGATGTCTGTCTCTCTAAGGAACTTATTGGAAACCTTACCCAATGACTCTGCTTACCTCTCATTAGCCAGAACTGGGTCTGACTGCAAGTTAAGCTAGGAAATGAGGTTCTTTCTTAGGTGAGCACATTGATGCCCCTATAAAACCAGGCTGCTGTGAATAAGGAAGAAGGCAAGATGGATATTAGGGTAGGCAAGTAGCAATTATGTAATTCTAGAGGAACAGTCATTTACACATCAAATTTTTAACTTACTGCTCTTTGTCATCTGGGTTCTATTGTTGCCATTTAAATAAATGCTATTTATAATTGTCATTTTTTTTTCTGTATAAGTTTCTGGCTACTTTTAAGACCCTGTTGTCTTTAATATTATTCAGTTTCACATGATGTGTCTAGGTGTGGTTTTAGTTTTAGTTGTCCTCTTTGGGGTTTGTTGTGATTTCTGATTGTAAGGAGTTATGTCTTTCATCAAATCTGGAATTTCTCTACTATTATCTTCTTTTTTTTAATCAGCAAATTTTTATTGTAAAATAAGAAACCAATATAAAAAATGTGATATAACCCTAGCCAGTTTGGCTCAGTGGATAGAGTGTCGGCCTATGGATTGAAGGGTCCCAGGTTCGATTCCACTCGAGGGCACATGCCCAGGTTGTGGGCTTGATCCCCAGTAGGGGGTTGTACAGGAGGCAGCCAATCAGTGATTCTCTCTCATCATTGATGTTTCTATCTCTCGCTCTTCTTTCCTCTCTGAAATCAATATCTATATAGTCAGCAAGGCAACACAGGCAGCGGGCGGCAGCGGAGGTGCTGCTCTCCCCGATGGGCCCTGATGAGCACGGGACTGTGGCAGGATGGTGGAGAAGGTGAGCAGGTGGCACCAGGCCAAGGCGGGTGCGAGTGGGGGCCTGATCACCCCACAGATGGCGACCAGCAGCAGGCAGGCCCTGATCGTCTGATTGACCCTGCCCTGGGCTGGGCTGGGGAACTGGAGGTGGGTGGTGGCAACCAATCTCCCATGACACCTGGGTCGGGGGGGGGGGGGGGATGGGGAGGGAAGTTATGACCTCTCACCGTCTACCTGGGTGTGGGGTGACGGGATGGAGGTGCGGTAAGAATGCGGGGTGTCCACCGAGCTTGCTCTCACTCCCCCTTCTACCCTCTCCCAGGACACCAGGGCTCTTGCGCACCGGGGGAAGTCCCCACGCTCAGGTGCTAGGCACTTGTGAGGAGCCCGCCTCGCACCCGCCCAGCCTCTTCCATGTAAACCTGGCTGCAGCCACCAGAACAGCAGGGGCTGGTGGAGCTCCCTGTGGGTTCATGCAGGAGCCAGTCTGCGAGGCCGGCCGGGAGAGCACGCTGCCTGCCCGGCTTCTGTGTGGCACCGCTGGTTGGCCTAGAGGCCCATGCTGTGCCCCAGCCCACATCTCCACGTGGGGACTTGGGCACCATGACTCAGGTGGAGGGGGGGCGCGTGAGGGCCCAAGTGCTGCCCAGGGCCCAGAGTTCAGCTGGGACCTGCCCTTCCACGCCAGACCCTTGCACTTTGATTGCCAGCCAGGCCTAGGGACTGCACCCGTGCATGAATTTCATGCACCAGGCCTCTAGTGTGATATAAAAGGGGAAGAGTGGAAGGGGTGCAGGTGAGGAATGCAGATGTGCCTTACAGACTATAGAAGAAACTGATCCTGAGCATTTGGGGGAAGTAAAACAGATCTTGGAAGATACAGATCCTACACTGGAGATGGAACCTTCCAGAGTGTGGAATGAGGTGAGATTCTTCTTGAGGTTCCCCTGACTTCAGACTGGATTTGGCCAGGCCAGCAGAGAAGGGACTTAGAAATTCCCTCCTCTTAGCTAGCTGCCCAGCCATAGAAACTATTAACCCGTCTACCAACGGGGACAGGAAACCAGCACCCCTAAGGGAGCCTGGTCCCAAACACACATCATTTCATTAACCCTCACAGGAAGCCCCGTAAGGTAGGTATGACTATTGACATTTTATCAATGTGGACAATGAAGTTTGGAGAAATTCAACTTGAGATAGCAACTTGGCTAGTTTGCTATTATCTTCTTTAATATTGTCTCATTAGTATCTCCTATTGAAAATATGTTAGACCTCAAGGATTATCCTCGAAAACATTATGTGAAGTGAAATAAGCTATCACAAAGGACAAACATATGACTTTACTGACATGAGGTATCTAGACTAGACAGATTCATGCAGACAGAAGGGAGACTAGAGGTACAGGAATTGGGGGAGGAGAGGCTAGGTAGTTATTGTTTTGGGGGTACAGAGTTGCTATTTAGGACGATGAAAAAGTTCTGGAAATAATTTTTTTTAAGTTCTGGAAATAGTGGTGATGGTTCTACAGCATTATAAATATATTTAATGAAATTATAAAGTGTGACATTTTTTAAAAGAGTAAACATTTTTAAAAATATTAGACCTTCTCATTCTAATTTCTGCAAAACGTTCTCATATCATAGTCTATTTAGGTTCTGGTTAATTCCTTCAGACTATCTTCTAGTTCAATAATTCCCATCTGTGTCTAATCTGCTATTTAACCTGCCCATTAAAATTTAGTTATTACATATTTTTATTCCTTTTCAAATCTATCAGATTTTTCTGTTTCTTTTTTTTTTTTTCCTGATCCTTTTTGATAGTTTCTCATTCTTGTCCAGGTTTTTTATTTTATTTTATTTTATTGATTTTTTACAGAGAGGAAGAGAGAGGGATAGAGAGTTAGAAACATCGGTGAGAGAGAAACATCGATCAGCTGCCTCTTGCACACCCCCTACTGGGGATGTGCCTGCAACCAAGGTACATGCCCTTGACCGGAATTAAACCTGGGACCCTTGAGTCCGCAGGCCGATGCTCTATCCACTAAGCCAAACCGGTTTCGGCTTGTCCAGGTTTTTGATGGCATCTTTTATCTCTGTGAATATCTTCAGCATACTTCCATGTTTTGTGATTTTATTTTTATTTTAAAATGTATTTTTATTGATATCATAGAGGAAGAGAGAGGGAGAGAGAAATAGAAACATCAACGATGAGAGAGACTCATTGATTGGCTGCCTCCTGCACACCCCTATTGGGGATCGACCCCACAACCTGGGCATGTGACCTGACAGGGAATTGAATCATGACCTCCCAGTTCATAGGTCGACACTCGACCACTGAGTCATGCTGGCCGAGCCATGTTTTGTGACTTTAGATTATGATCTCACTAGTAGCCCATTTGCAGGAAGAATCCTGCAAGCAGCCACTGCGGCCGTGTGCGCTGCCGCCACCACCGCCACTGCCGCCATTGCGGCCTCCGCACCTGCACCCGTGCGCCACTGCCCGCCCCACCCTGCCCTGCCCCAGCCCGCTCCACCCCGACCGGGCTTTCCCTCTGGCAGCCACCTTGCTTTCAGCTTTTCCTCCCTCTTCCTTCTAAGTTGTCTTCAGTCTTCACTCCTCCCTCCCCCAGCGTATGCAAATTAACCGCCATCTTTGTTGGGTAATTTGCATACTCGCCCTGATTGGCTGGTGGGTGTGACTTTGGCTGGTGGGCGTGGTTTTGGCGTAGCAAAGGTGCGGTCAATTTGCATATTACTATTTTATTAGGTAGGATCTCATGTTTACCCCATCCCATCTGTGGATCCTGGGGGACTACGCTGGGCTGTACTCCTCCAGAGATGATCTGCTCGGGCAGTGCCTCAGTGCCGCCAACCAACAACCTTCACCTGATTCCAGACCACTCCTCGTATCGATTTAAAATTCACACCCATTTGAAGGTAAATCGATATTTCTGAATTTTGAGGGGAGATTTAATTTACATCTTGTGGTGACATCATTACAAAAATCTTTCATTTCTCTTTCCTGGAGAGCAGGGTTTTTTTCTCAGTCTTTCTAGCTTCTCACTGAAATTATGGGTCTTTAAAAGTCCTGAGTGTGTGAGAATCTGAATTCTAACTTCTTATATTGCATGGGCCTAAGCCTGTCTTTTGTCTCCTGTGCAGCCATTAAAACCCCAAGCTCTAAGTTCCTGGTACTGAGACTGTCCCCAAGGTCATACGTGCTAACACTGATGCTTTTAGATTCCACTTCACTTTGTGTCTCTGGGAATACACCTTGCTTTCTTTCAAGCTCAGCTATGCATTTTTTTTTAAAAAATGCTTATTATACTTTTGTCAGCATTTCCAAGTGCTTTATAATACAGGGGCTTTAGATTATTTTGTTGGAACTGTTTTTCTTATTCAGCCACAGCAGTCAGCCTGTAGAAGTGTTTATTGATTTTTTGCTGGATAGATATTAAATGAATGCATAAATGAACAAAAGAACATTCTGCATTTTAAAACATTTATTATGCACGCACACCAGAGTACAAGGCAGGAGGAACAGAGAGGTGATTAATGGGCCTCTCTGGTTAACCACGTCCTCGCAGTCACTGAAGATTTTGGTGTCTTTTTTTTTTTTTAATTTCTTTATTGATTAAGGTGTCACATATTTGTCCTCATCCCCCCATTCCCATCCCACACCCCTCCCCACGGATGCCCCAACCCCCTGTTGAACTTAACCGTTGGATAGGCTCATATGCATGCACACAAGTCCTTTGGTTGATCTCTCCCCCCTCCCCCCAACCTCCCCTATCCTCCCTCTGAGGCCCGACAGTCCGATCGATGCCTCCTTGTTTCTGGTTCTGTTCTTGTTCCTCAGTCTATGTTGTTCATCATTTCCCCTAGATGAGCGAGATCATGTGTCACTAGAGATATACTTATAAGAACTGAATGTGAGACGAGCAATAATAGTTATGCTGACAGGCAGATGAATCAGTCTGTAGTGAGTTTCTTTCTGGACCCACAGTTCTTTTGAGACCCAATTTCAATGTCCACCAGTTCCTTATGTGTACATGTCAGCACTGACCCCTCAGCTCTGGATGGTGGACAAATGGTGGTAACGGAGCTCCGACTCCCTCTGGTTTGGTCTCGGCCGGACCCAGGGGCACGGCTTCACCTGGACTCAGGTGAACGTGGCCTCACCCAGACCCAGGGGCGTGTGGCCTCTCCCAGACCCAGGGGCGCGTGGCCTCTCCCAGACCCAGGGGCGCGTGGCCTCACCCGGACCTAGGTGCGTGAGACCTCACCCGGATCCAGGGACACATGGCCTCACCCGGACCCGGGGGCGCGTGGCCTCTCCCAGACCCAGGGGCGCGTGGCCTCACCCAGAACTAGGTGCGTGCAGCCTCGCCCGGACCCGGGACCCAGCCTCACCCGGATCCGGGACACATGGCCTCACCTGGACCCGGATCAGGGACACATGGCCTCACCTCACCCGGATCAGGGACACATGGCCTCACCTGGACCCGGGGGCGCGTGGCCTCTCCCAGACCCAGGGGCGCGTGGCCTCACCCGGACCTAGGTGCACGAGGCCTCACCCTGATCCAGGGACACATGGTCTCACCTGGACCCAGGGGCGCGTGGCCTCTCCCAGACCCAGGGGCGCGTGGCCTCACCCGGACCCAGGACCCAGCCTCACCCGGATCCAGGGACACATGGCCTCACCTGGACCCGGGGGCGCGTGGCCTCTCCAAGACCCAGGGGCACGTGGCCTCACCCGGAGCTAGGTGCGCGAGGCCTCACCTGGACCCGGGACCCAGCCTCACCCGGGTCCAGGGACACATGGCCTCACCTGGACCCGGGGGCGCGTGGCCTCTCCCAGACCCAGGGGCACGTGGCCTCACCCGGAGCTAGGTGCTCGAGGCCTCACCCGGATCCAGGGACACATGGCCTCACCTGGACCCGGGGGCGCGTGACCTCTCCCAGACCCAGGGGCGCGTGGCCTCACCCGGACCTAGGTGCGCGAGGCCTCACCCGGATCCAGGGACACATGGCCTCACCCGGACCCGGGGGCGCGTGGCCTCTCCCAGACCCAGGGGCGTGTGGCCTCACCCGGACCTAGGTGCACGAGGCCTCACCCGGATCCAGGGACACATGGCCTCACCCGGACCCGGGGGCGCGTGGCCTCTCCCAGACCCAGGGGCACGTGGCCTCACCCGGAGCTAGGTGCGCGAGGCCTCACCCGGACCCGGGAGATTTTGGTGTCTTGATCACGAGTTGCTTGCGCATCCCAATTCTGACCTCATCCATCTCCATCCACGATATTCTTCGCACCATGGCCTCCCTCTTCCTTGACCTCTCACCTCCCTGACTGTAAAAGCTAGGGTCTGGGTGTAGGTTGCAGACACCTAGTTTGAGCAGAAAGGGATTGAATCCACGAAGTTAGTGCTACAGAGTCATTGCAAACACTATCCCTGAGGTCCCCTGGGGAGTTACTCCTGTGGCCACAGTCAGCGTCAGCAAACTAAGGCGTCAGAAAGCAAATGCCCCAGCTGCCAGCTCCCTGCAGACCACCCTCTCGGCCGGCCTGTACCTCCCACCCGCTCTTGCACCCAGGTAGAGCCGTGTCACGGAGTTCTGGAATCGATTTGAGTAGAAATGCTGTGGGCCACTCTCAGACCCAACCCACAAATACCTGTGGCCCAGTCCTGCTTGTGCTGTCTTCACCCTCCCCTGATGACTTTAAATCCTCATGTCGACAATGGCAGCACTTCCCTGAATGACTAGATGGAGCAGAGAGCCGCCATCCCTGCCCAAGTTGCCAACTGGACTTTCTGTGAGCATGAAATAAACATCAGTTGTTTCAAGTCACTAGCATTTGGGGGTTATCTGTCAAAGTAGCTGGTTTTTCCTCAACTGATATAAGAGAGAGCCCCCAGGGCCTCCACTGGGCTTCTTACCTGAGTCTTTGCTGGGATCTGCAGGTAATGCTGCACTGGCCTGCTGCTCAGTGCATCCATCCAAAACCGAGTGCCTTGAGAACCGGGGAAATTAACACAAGATAGATTCACATACCCTCTGTGTCCATTGGGAGATGGGCTGTGGCCCAAAATGCATGTTTCATCTGACACCTCTGATCAGTGGACTGTGGGTGGGTGGGGGCATCAGAGAGTCTGGGAAGTGTCATTAGCTCAGAGCCAGAGCCCAACTGTTCCTGAGAGCCTGGGGTGTCCCCTCCCCCCGTGAACGCGCCATCCTGGCCAGTCTGCACCTCCCTGCCTCCCTGTGGTATGTGTTGGGGGAGGGGGACCAGGCAGGGGAAGACCACAGGGCCTTGGGTATTTCCGCCAGGTCTTTCCCTCTGGCAGAGGGTCCGGATATGCGAATGAGTCATGTCCAGGAATTGGAAGGGGAGATGTGACTCTGCATTGTGAGTCAAGTTCCAGTCATGTTCCTGAGACATGGGGGTCTTCCCCCGCCACACACACACACACCTCCACTACACGGCCCTGTTTTGTCCTAAGGGTGACTCCATGGCCAATGAGCCAAAGGTCTCCAAGGCCACACCATTCTTCTTGACCATCATGGCGACCACACCTGCCTGGCCACATGGCCTCTATCATCCCATGATCTCTTTACCCATTTAGTTTCAATTCTTTTTTTTTTTTAATATATTTTATTGATTTTATACAGAGAGGAAGGGAGAGGGATAGAGAGTTAGAAACATGGATGAGAGAGAAACATCGATCAGCTGCCTCCTGCACTCTCCCCACTGGGGATGTGCCCGCAACCAATGTACATGCCCCTGACCGGAATCGAACCCGGGACCCCTCAGTCCGCAGGCCGACGCTCTCTCCACTGAGCCAAACTGGTTTCGGCTACCCATTTAGTTTCAAAAAAATATTTTTTATTGATTGATCTGAGAGAGAAAGAGATCGACCTGTGGCTCCACCGATTTCTCTCTGCCCCATTTCATTTCTGCCCTACAGAGGCCAGCCTCCCCACCGCCTTTCAAGGTCAAGCACAGTACATTCCTTTCAAAGGTGCTGCTGCCCCCTCACTGCACCTCTAATGTCGTGTGAGGGGGTGTCCTCAGGCGCTCCCAGAGGAGATTTCGGGGACCCTGAGTAGGTCAAGCACAAGACATTCCTGTCTCTCAGTCTTTGGATACCTTTTCTCTATTAAACCAAGGCGTTTTCAGCATCTCAGCTTCATTCACATGGGCTGTCGTGAGCCCCGGTTTAGTTAGCAGAGCGCACACTGTCGACACCACCCAGCCCCTCAGATCCAGAACCCATGCTCACCTTCATGTCCACTCAATGCAGGATCATCTTCCTCCAGTATCCTGGAGGGACTTTGCAAAAGTGTGCACTTGTCCTGGTGTCTAAGTCTTCTCCTCCTGGAGGCTGGGCTATGACCCACATGCCTTCCTCAAGCCCTTGGGCCTGTGGGATGGCAGCCGGCTATCAGCCCACCTCAGCCGGACCTGCACCAGGTCTGCGGGGCATCCTGGCTGCCAGGCCGTGAGTCCCCAGGCTGCCACTTGGAGGACCACATATTGGATCTGCTGAAGAAGATGCTCCGAGCTCCATGTAGTTCCTTGAAAATTGCCCCTCGCCTGATCTGGGCAGAATTTCCTTCTGGGACGGAATTGGTGTTCCTGATAAAATGCTCTGGAGATAATCCGGTGAACTTTAATGACGGCATGACTTGATTTGGAAACAGTCACCAGCCCCTCTGCGGGTCCTTCACCAAAGGTTTTCTGTGTTGAGTCTGAGACGGATCCTCCTCCTGCCCTGAGTGAATCCCTGAAGTGGCCGCTCAGGATCCTTCCCCTGCGTGCGCCATTGTCATGAAACCTGACCACTGCTTGGTGGCAACCTGTCTTCATCTCTCCACCCTGTCCTTGGCTAGATAACCCTCTCTTCCCCAGGTCTCAGCTAAGGTGCCCCCTGGGGGAGATTACTCCTGTCTGATGTTCTCATGGCACCTGCCCAGCACCACCCAGCCCCCACATGACAATAACAGTAATAAAAATACAGACTCACCACATGCCAGTGGTGGCTCAGCCCTGCCCGCCAACCAGCTGAGTGCGTAATATTATTGTCGTCCATTCACAGGAGCCCAGGAGCAGCAGCTCATACCTGGGCAGAGAGATGGGAGAGGGAACCAGGGGCCAGGGAAGTCCCCACTGAGAAAGTGCCATCCAGCGGACTGGAAGGAGTCGGGGGAGCTAGCCATGCCAGGCTCAAGAATTCCAGATGGGGCACAGCAAGGTCTGCAGCCTGAGGCTGAGGGTCGGGGACGGCAGGGAGCGGGCTGAGGGACAGCACTACACAGAGCCACCTCCCACCAGCCACAGCACTCCTGGGCAGAGCCTCCCCCGTCTGCCCCGCTCCATTCTGATAGGGGTATAAGGGTAAAATAAACGTATGATTTTGTTTTTCCTTTCTTGTCTTCATTTCTCTTTTCTTTCCCACCCTTTTACTAATAGAATATGTAATTAAGTAATCAAATGAATATATTTAACCTTATATTCTGGCTAAGATTTTATTGCAGTTCTTAGTTGACCAGGCAAAACCAAAAACTTTTTTTTTTTTAATTCTTTGTTTAAAGTATTACAGGAGCTCCAGTGGCGCAATCGGTTAGCGCGCGGTACTTATAAAGTATTACATGAGTCTCCTTTTTTCCCCATTGACCTCTCCCCAGCCACTCCCACCCCCAGCACATGCCCTCACCCCCCTACTGTCTGTGTCCAAAAACCAAAGACTTTTAACCCAGCCCTGAACTTACACGCCTGGCCACCATGAATGTGGAAGCAGATCAATTTGGTCTCAGAAACACCGGGATGACATACACCTGATCGCTGCTTGAGCGGTCATCCTCCGCCACAACTGTCCACTCCCCATCAAACCAGCACAACATACTCAGGGGTAACTGTTTCTCTGGGTCTTCAATTCTTATGAAGTCTCCCACGTCACATCAAACTTATAAAATTAAATACATGTGAATGCTTTTCTCCTGATGACGATTCTTTGTCAGTTTAATTTTCAGGCCCAGCCAGGGATCCTGTGAGGGTCAAGGAAAACTCTTCCTCCTCTACAAGAGCCAAGGAGCAGGTGGGGGGGCGGGTGTCAGTGGGTGGAAAGTTACTACTAGAAAACAGCAGGGGTGAGGGGAAATTCTGGCTAAATCCACCCACCAGGACTCTTGCTGAAGGCGGGCAGGTGAAGGGCGCAGAGGGTCCCAGTCGAAGGCTTAGGAGCTAAGTTTGGTCGAGCAGAGAATCTGTCACCTGCCACGTCCCCCTGGCTGAGGCGTGCACCTACCTGAAGAGCCCAGAATTGAGACCAGCCACATGGCCACTTGATGGCGAAGGGTGAGGAAATGAAGCTGGGAGGTCAAGTGGGGAAGCAGGAATGGTGGTTGCTGAGGGCAAGGAGGCAGGCAGAGCAGAGTGAGGGGCAGCAGAGGCCTGGCAGCTGGCCTCTGGTGCCCCAGGTCCTCCCATCAGCCGTGTAGGAAGCATGCCTCTGTGCTTCATCTTCATAGAAAAGAAACCGCATGTGGACAGGTGGTTACTGAATTTCCCCAGAGCAAACAGGATGTGAGGGGTGGGGAGTGGGACACATGGCTGATAGCACATATCCTAGGATGATTTCCCTAGACAAAGGGAGGTGGAGGCAACTAGAAAAGACCCCAGACCATTTTTAAAAAATAACCCAATGGGAGTCAGCAAGACCTAGGTGACCAAATAGTACTCAGCCAATGAGGAACCGGAGGAGGGACTAAATAAATAGGCTATGTTCCCTGTCCAATATGTGTTCCTGTACAATGAATGACCGCTCTCAAGAGTATTAAAAGTCTCCTTTTCCCCATGCTTCTGTTTCCTAGTCGGTCATTTTAAGTTTGGACAGGTGTGCCATTTCTCACAGCCGGCCCAGCAGACACGACAGGAACCTTTAGGTGGCCATGTTCCCACAGAAGCAGCTCACCCACCCCACCCACCCACCCAGGCCCAGGAGATGGAGGCTTCTCTCATCTCTGGTCCTAGAAAGACAAGACCCCTACCTTGCAAGGCCTCTCTGCTAACTGTGGGCGTTAGTTCCAAATTAGCAATGGCCCAGGGTCCAGAGCCACATCCTGCACCCTAGTGGGCCGCCTCCCACTCAGTATCTGCCCCAAGCTGACCCTGCAGCAGTGCCAGAAAGAGCTCACATCTCCAAAGGACTCAGCCGCCTGCAGAGGCTTAGCTTTGAACAAACATAGCTGGTGGCACACACACCTCCTCCTGAATCCAGAGGTCAGGGCTGGGCTGGCTTTGGGTCCCGTGTGCAAACACCTGAGCAGCCTCCAGACACCGCAGGGGACAGGGCCAGCCATTGGCATAACATTACAACAGAAGGCAGGCTCTTTCTGAGAATCCAGGCAGGGCTCTGCTGCTGCCAGGGGTTTTTCCCAGCTTGCAGCTGAAAGAGCCTTTGGTTGGTTCCTTTTAAACTCCTGTCCACAGCGCCCACCAGCTGTGACTGCTCCAATTACAGGTTCAAAGATTTCTGGGCAGCAGAGAAACTTTCTGTCCAGGCCGCGCCCTCCCCGCCCCCAACTCAGCTCCCACGCACCAGCCCAGAAATCAGGCTAGAGGCGGACAGCCAGGGGATGGTTCCCGGAAACTGACCCCTTCCTTCCCCACGAAGTCTGCAGCCCCATCTCTGAGCCCTTCCATTTTGGCTCCCCACACTGCCCCCTTGTCTTGAGTCCGTGTCCACAGCAGCTCCCCAGACAGGGCTAGGCCTCCAAGGAAGCTATGTCCTGTCCCCCACCCCTGTCCCAGAGGCCCTTCCACAGCCCTGTCCCCCTCCCCCCTCCAGGGTCAGTACCCACAGTAGCCCAGTCCTACTTCTCCCAGAGTGCCCTGAGCTTGTGGAGGAACCTGAGGCCAGAGAGCTGCCCTAGGGAGGGTTCTGGGGGGACAGTGGCCCTAGGGGAGCTGCTGAGTGGGGCAGTGCACGGAGTACATTACCCACCGAACAGCCCCCAGGCCCCCTCTCTTACTTGGAGACACTGGGAACCAGAAGATGAAGTCATCTGCCCAAGGCTGTCTGTCTGTCCAAGACAGGGCCAGGACCACGCATCTTCTCTTCTGATGGGTCCTTCCCATTGGTGTACCCTGGGGACCGCCCAGACCCAGGCGCCCCCCCCGCCCCGCCCCGCGCGCGCGCACGCACACACACACACACACACACACACACACACACACACGGGGACGGAAGGGTTTGAAAGAATTCGCTATCTAGTGTTTCAAAACCAGCACGAGTGGTGTTGACAGAAAAGCCAGCAGAGGTTTGCTGGTTCACCCGGAGCCCCGGACACGCCCTTCGCTAGGTCCCCAGCCCCGCAGGTCCCGGAGGCCGGGGCAGCCCCCGCGACCCAGGCGCGAACGCCGGGAGCCGCACCCACCCTCACGCCGCCCACCAGGCCCGCGCCCCGGGCGCCAACGGCTTGGAAGCACAGCGGCCCCACGCGCACCCGCTCCGCCCGGCGCCCGCCGCGCCCCGTCCTGGCCTCCCGGTCACGACCCCAGACTCCGACCCGCCCAAGGTGCGAGCAGGCCCGCCCGCCCAGCTGGCCCAGACCCTGCGCCCGGCCCTGCGCCCCGCCCCGGATCGGGATCGGCGCGGCGCGTCACCAGAGCGCGGGGCGGGCCGGGGCGGGGCCGATGCGGAAGTGCCCGCCAAGGGCTTCGCTACCCACTGTCCCCGCCTCACTCTGTCCTGTTCTCTCCCGCAGCGTCGGTGTCATGTGACTTCTGCCCCTGACCGCGAGCCTGGGCCGGACCCCTAGGAGAAGAGGCTCAGGTCTGTGCGAGAATCTGTAGGTGTCCTGGTCCAGGAGGATCCCAGGCCAATGTTGGGGAGCGAGGGGGGACTTCGGGAAGGGGTTGTCTGTTGTCTGACTCTGGATTAATGGGGTCTGTGGCCTCAGGGCGGGGGGGGGGGGGGGGGGCGGGGCGGGGGGGACTGCCTGGTCTGGGGCCTCGGGCAGAGCTTGCTGGAGCCCGTTTGCCTTCTTTCCCAAGGGTCTCTGGTGACAAGCCTGTGTGTGCCTCATGCCATGGTGGTGCTGTGGGCCCTCGCTCTGGCCTTGGCTGCAGGTCTGGCCTCTGCCTACCCACCGAACATTGTGCTGATCTTTGCTGATGACCTGGGTTACGGGGACCTGGGCTCCTACGGCCACCCCACATCCACCACCCCCAACCTGGACCAGCTGGCCACCGCGGGGCTGCGGTTCACGGACTTCTACGTGCCAGTGTCTCTGTGCACGCCTTCCCGGTGAGCAAGGGGGCAGGCAGCCCTCACCGCGTGCCCACCCTGACCACCCAGCTCCTCCCGGTTCCCTCTGGACTGCAGTGAGGGTCATAGTTCCCTACCATCTCCTGGTGCACCTCCGTCTTCGTTTCTCTGTCTCACCGACTCTGTGACTGGCTCTGCAGGGCTGCCCTCCTGACCGGCCGACTCCCAGTTCGGTCGGGCCTGTACCCTGGCGTTCTGGAGCCTGGCTCCCGAGGGGGCCTGCCCCTGGAGGAGGTGACCCTGGCTGAGATCCTGGCTGCCCAAGGCTACCTCACAGGGATGGCTGGCAAGTGGCATCTTGGGGTGGGGCCTGAGGGGGCCTTTCTGCCCCCGCACCAGGGCTTCCATCGATTCCTGGGCATCCCGTACTCCCATGACCAGGTAGGAACAGCCAGAGCCCTCAGCTGCCTCCTATCCACTTCCTCCTACTCCCCTTCCCTTGACCTCCCAGCTCCACCCCACAGCCTAGACCCTAAATGGAGCCCTTCCCCCAGGGCCCTTGCCAGAACCTGACCTGCTTCCCACCGGCCACCCCCTGCAATGGAATCTGTGACCAGGGCCTGGTCCCTGTGCCGCTGTTAGCCAACCTGTCTGTGGAGGCGCAGCCCCCCTGGCTGCCTGGACTTGAGGCCCGCTACGTGGCTTTCGCACATGACCTCATGGTTGATGCCCATCGCCAGGGCCGCCCATTCTTTCTGTACTACGCCTCCCACGTGAGTAACCCTGGCCCCATGCCCCGGGCTGCCCTGCCCCCTGCCCAATGCTAACTCCAGGCTCTGCCCCCAGCATACCCACTACCCCCAGTTCAGTGGGCAGAGCTTCGCCGGGCACTCAGGCCGCGGGCCATTCGGAGACTCCCTGATGGAGCTGGACTCGGCCGTGGGAGCCCTGATGACAGCCGTGGGGGACCTGGGGCTGCTTAAAGACACACTGGTCATCTTCACCGCAGACAACGGGTAGGCCCCAGGGAGGGCCAATGCAGGTGATTCCTCACAGGTGTGGGCCTAGGGTCTCCCCATCTTGACCACAGACATCGCAGGATAAGGGGGGTCTCAGAAAATGCTGGCCACGTTCTGGAGATTTCCAGGCCACAATCCATGAAGCTGGTCCTGGTAGGACAGGGAGGAGACAGGCACCTGTGGCCATTTCTTGGCACGTAACTTGAAGGTCTGGGGCTGGAGCCACCGGGGCGAGTCAGAGATGCTGATGACCACCTGTGTGTCCAGACCGGAGACGATGCGGATGTCCCGCGGCGGCTGCTCTGGCCCACTGCGATGTGGAAAGGGAACCACCTTTGAGGGGGGCGTCCGAGAACCTGCCTTGGCCTTCTGGCCAGGTCACATCACTCCCGGTCAGTCTTCAGGTCCTCTCCTCACGCACCCCTGGCCCCACCTCCCCAATCTGATGGCGAATTGAGTGACCACATAGCCCTCTGTCCCCAGGCGTGACCCACGAGCTGGCCAGCTCCCTGGACCTACTGCCCACCCTGGCAGCCCTGGCTGGGGCCCCACTGCCCAACGTCACCTTGGATGGCTTTGACCTCAGCCCCCTGCTGCTGGGCAAAGGCAAGGTAGGGCCAGCAATCCCATGCCCCAGCCCTGGAGTAACTGTGAGCAGGTCACCTCTTTTGAGTGGAATCCAAGTGCTGCTGCTGAGTGGGCATAGCCAGGGCCTAACGCAGGCTGATCGGTGTTGGGGCTCTGCCCCCTGCCCCTGACTTTGCCCCCAGAGCCCCCGGCAGACTATGTTCTTCTACCCAGCCTTCCCCGATGAGATCCGCGGGGTCTTTGCTGTGCGGAGCGGGAAGTACAAGGCCCACTTCTTCACCCAGGGTAATGTCCTCCCCTGGCCCTGCTGACCCCTCGGGCCCCAGAGCCTGCCCCCACCTCTGTGCACAGATGTGTCTCCCACCCCCCAGGCTCCGCCCATAGTGACACCACAGCAGACCCTGCCTGCCATGCTTCCAGCCCTCTGACTGCCCATGAGCCCCCACTGCTCTTTGACCTATCTGAGGACCCTGGTGAGAACTACAACCTGGTGGGGAGTGGGGCCGAGGTCGCCCCCCAGGCCCTGGAGGCGATGAAACAGCTTCAGCTGCTCAAGGCCCAGTTTGATGCTAGCATGACCTTCAGCCCCAGCCAGATGGCCCGGGGCGAGGACCCTGCCCTGCAGATGTGCTGCCAGCCCAGCTGCAGCCCCTGGCCCACCTGCTGCCACTGCCCAGGGCCCCCGCGCTGAGGGCACCGGTCCAGGCCCGCCCCCCGTGGC
The DNA here is from genome assembly GCF_027574615.1 of Eptesicus fuscus. Classification (NCBI taxonomy): domain Eukaryota; kingdom Metazoa; phylum Chordata; class Mammalia; order Chiroptera; family Vespertilionidae; genus Eptesicus; species Eptesicus fuscus. The sequence goes on along the minus strand of NC_072479.1, from coordinate 108,193,288 downwards.
TGAGGCTCAGGCATGGACATGTTTTTACCTGATACCCCAATAACACCAGGTAACACTTGCAGGCGTGATGATTCATCTAGTCCTTGTGGTGGCCAGAGGTAGGTGCTATTCCGCTTGTGCACGAGTGAGGGGACAGGCCTGAGAGATCCGGCGACATGTCTGAGTCACCGCCAGTGAGGCTGAGCTGGGGTCTGCTCCGTGGCATCCTGGCTCCTATGATTACAGGCCGCTTCACGGGAGATGCACTGAGCACTTGTGTGGTCAGGAACAGGGTGGGGAGGGTCGAGGACACCACAGGCAGGAGACCCCACAGGTGCCGAGTGCCCAGAGAGCCGGGTTCTCCTGGAGGCACAGGAACAGACCCCCTTGGCTCTTACCAAAAACCTGCCTGAGGTGCGTGATGAGCAGCACATTCCAGGTGGGGACAAAGGGGCTGGGAGCCTGTCAGACTCGAGGAAGATGCATGAGCAGCTTCTGAGACACCGTGACCCTGGCCCACCTCTGCCCCCCAGAGCTCTGCATTCCGGCCTGTGCACACGTTTCCTGTCCCCTGGCTTCCCCTATAACCCAGTGTAAGCCATTCGCCCAGCAAAGTGCTCTTAAAAGTAGGTCAGGTTTGGTTCCATCCCTGCTCAGAACAGCAGGCTCAGAATAAAACCCAGGCTCCTCAGAGTGTCCACCGTGCCCGCTGCGGCCTACCCTCACCCCTCAGCCTTCCTGTCCCCTTGTCTTAAGCTCTGCAGGGAGGACCCCCAGACTGCCTGCCTGTGTCCACACAGTGGCATGAAGCCCTCGTGGGTCCCCACATGTGTGCTGATGGCAGGGGCACATGTGCACCCAGGACACTGCCAGACCCCATGTGCTCCCTCAGTGTTGGCTGAATGAGGAGAGTGCCGTCTGGGTGCTCGGGGCCCCAGCGGGCTGTCCCTCCTCCTGGCAGACAGACGGCCATCCCCTCAGTACCAGGCCCACCTTTTCCGTGTGGGCAGAGGCTCTGAACTGTGGAGGTACGGCCTCTCCTGTCCCAGGAGGGCAGTAGCCACTCAGTCCCGTGCCTGGTCTAGGCAGCATGACACGAGTCCTGATCTGGAAGGTCAGGGCAGTCTGCTGGGACCCCTGGGTCCTCTGGGGGCTGTGTGAACCATTCCACAGCGTCACTGGGCCTGACCGGACATCGTGTAGCTGCCAAGCCCATGTCTCTAGCCATCCACCGCCAGAGCTCACAGTGTAAGGAAATAAACCTGCTGTTCACGCCGCTGCTGGTGAGTTGTCTGTTATTTGCGGTCGGAAGCGGTCTTTTTGGAGTGACCTGTGGTCGGGACGTGGGAGGCACCTGTGCACGTGCAGGTGGGCTCCTGAGTGGGCCTACGGTGACAGACCTCTGTTCTCCAGGTGACTCTCCCACCACTCATGGTCTGGTTTGGAGGCCGCACTGACTGTGCCCCAACCCCTGCTGTGTCTGGGGGCTCTCCCCAGAGTGGTAGTTTCCTCGGGGACCCCTGCAGCCACCGACATTGGCATCAGGAGGGCCCACCTGCACTGTGGTCTGAGCGGAGACACTGGTCCTCGTGGGCTGGGCATGCACCCCCAACGCCTGCAGCTTCTCTCCCAGTGGGGCCTACGTTTCAAGCTAAGGCAGAGGCACTGAAGCAGGGGCACACTCTGAGCACCAGGTCCCAAGACTGAGCACACAGCAAGAACTAACCGAACGCTAACACCTGCACGACCTGCAGGCACCTCCCCTAGGCCTGTGGCCCCATCTGGGCAGTGAGCTTCTCTTTGTTAGTTCCCACGTTTATTCACCACCCAGGGCCGTGCTTAGTGCTTGCACAGGTCATCAGAAGGGACCCATCCCCGTTCCATGGCACCACCATCCCACAGAGAACAGGAGCCTCAACCCTGGGGTCTCAGACTCGCGTGGATTTTCAGTGGCAAAAACCTGTGGTGCTGTGGGTGGGGAGGGGGCCTGAGGGAACCTTGAGTGCTTCCAATGTTCCCCATCTTGATTGGGGGGTGATGGCGTGTGTAAAGCAATCGAGCTACACACTTAAGATGTGTGCACTTTATGATATCGTGTATTTTATACTTCAATAGAAACAAACATTTAACTATGATGAATGCCACAGAGGAAGAGGACTTGTTCCTACAAGAGTAATCACTGGTGGGGGAAGGTAACTGAGCCAGGCAAGGAGCTCCCCTGTCTGCTGAGACTGTCCCCCAAGTTCAAGCCCACATCTGCACCAAGGATGGGAGAGGGAAGCGCACCCTCCCATTGCACGTGGGCTTTGCTGGGATGCTCTTGGGAGCAGAAACGTGCTTGTTTCTCAGCTGTGTTAGTGTGATGGCCCTCCTCCTGCAGGCTCTTGTGTGCACACACATGCACTCACAGTATGTGCCACACGAGCACACACTTCTATACACACGTATCGTGGCCCCAGATGCTGCCATAACGTCCACTAGCCCGGCCCTGTCTTCTTTGCTGTTGATTTTAAAGTCAGCCCCTTTTCCTGGAAGCCTGAGATTGTCCTCTCCGCAGGCCAGGACCTCCTTGGGCCCCATGTCCTCTGGAAGGAGCCGAGTGGAGACAGACAGACAAACATGTTGCCCTGCCCTGGCTGGTGTGGCTCAGTGGATAGAGCGTCAGCCTGGGACTGAAGGGTCCCAGATTCAATTCTGGTCAAGGGCACATGCCCAGGTTGCGGGCTCGATCCCCAGTAGGGGGCGTGCAGGAGGCAGCTGATCAATGATTCTCTATCATCATTGATGTTTCTCTCTCCTCTCCCTTCCTCTCTGAAATCAATAAAGAAATATTTAAAAAAACAATAACAGCCCTAGTCAGACAGGGTGTCGGCCTGTGGACCAAAGGGTCCCGGGTTCGATTCTGGTCAAGGGCAGGTACCTCAGTTGCAGGCCCCTCCCTGGCCAGGGCCCTGGTCAGGGCTCATGTGGGAAGCAACCAATCGATGTGTTTCTCTCACATCGATGTTTCTCTCTGTCTTTCCTTTTCTCTTCCACTCTCCCTAAAAATCAATGGATAAATATCCTCAGGTGAGGGTTAAAAAACAAAAACAATAAAAAACGTTGCCTCTGTGGGTCTCCTCAGGTGTGGACCCAAGACATGCTCCCAGCACCCTCCCTGCTCACTCCTGGCCTCGCCTCTCCCACAAGTGACCAGAAGGGGGAGCAAGAGGGGACGTTTCCATGGAATAGTTAATTTCACCTCTTCTCCGAATGTTTTTAATTACAAAATTAGTGTGTGCTCGTTAGAGCGCCCCAGATAACGCCTGC